>NC_048223.1:1912586-2114417 GCF_002007445.2 Ailuropoda melanoleuca
TCTTTCTCTTCCTTCTTTCTTTCTTTCTTTCTTTCTCTTCCTTCCTTCCTTCCTTCCTTCCTTCCTTCCTTCCTTCCTTCCTTCCTTCTCTTTCTTTCCTGGAAAGAAAATTAGTCAGAACTGATTGTTAGAAGTCTCACTGATTGAGTAATTAATTAATTAAAAATTATTCATTCATAAACCTCTGGAGAGGTGGAATAGGAAGGTTAAGAGGTTCAGAGTGGCTTAGTCTTCAGTGACTCTTTGCTTATTATTCATAAGCAGTCGAGAAACTCACCGAAGGTATTCCAGCTTGCACATCTCTTGGACAATAGAGCCTTGAAGNTCTTTCTCTTCCTTCTTTCTTTCTTTCTTTCTTTCTCTTCCTTCCTTCCTTCCTTCCTTCCTTCCTTCCTTCCTTCCTTCCTTCCTTCTCTTTCTTTCCTGGAAAGAAAATTAGTCAGAACTGATTGTTAGAAGTCTCACTGATTGAGTAATTAATTAATTAAAAATTATTCATTCATAAACCTCTGGAGAGGTGGAATGGGAAGGTTAAGAGGTTCAGAGTGGCTGTAGTCTTCAGTGACTCTTTGCTTATTATTCATAAGCAGTCGAGAAACTCACCGAAGGTATTCCAGCTTGCACATCTCTTGGAAAATAGAGCCTTGAAGGCACAAATAGGAACTGTCCAATACCAACCAAAGCATGTAAGTCATGGAAAACATTCAATGGGTGTTAGGTTTTTAAAAGCTATATCCAATGTTTTAATACAAATAGGGTCCTAAAATTTGTGGACCACTGGGGAGATCACAGTCTGGTCCGGAATAGAGCAACAACTTCAACAGACTGTGTGCTGATGAACCAACCGTTCTGTTGGTCCTTGTCCCTTTCCCACCCACACTTTCTCGTGCAGTCTTCTCACTCAACTTATGTCTACATCACACACTAAACTCCCCACCTCCAACCTGTGCTCCCCCAATTCCAGGGTCCTATTGAAGGGACGTTCAAAAGTCTAATTACTTTTTAAGTAAAGTAATTTAGGCATCTTCTATCCAAACGCTGTCTGTGTGTGTGTTTTTGTGTGCGAGAGGGCTTGGGGGTGGGAACCTGGCTTTCATTACAAAAAAAAAAAAAAAAAAAAAAAAGCCCATGAAGTTGTTGATTTTCAAATAAAAGCTGTTCTTTCTTTAAAAGAAACTCCCTCTGCTCTTTTGATACAGTCAGGGAAAACTACAGCCTGTTTTTAAAATAATATGTTTATCTGTACTCTAAATTTGCTATCTATAAATTTTGGGTAAAATTTAAAGTGTATACTTCAAATATCTTACAGTGTTGTCAGTTAACCCTCAAGAAAGCTGAAAAAAATGTGTTGCCATTTATCTGAATTGCAATAAATCCTTGAGGGCACATTGCACAGTGTAGTGAATTAGAAACATAAATGGGTAAGGGGCTCCTGAATACATAAGCCAAGAAGCACCCGTCAGTCTCAGGATTTCTTGCTTCAAGTTCTTCTCAACGTGCATAAACTAAATTGTGCTACCGTGTTAAATAATCTTAATGGCTTACTGCAGCAAAATTTATTTCTCACTAAGGCAAAGCCCTGTGTGAGTCTGGGTGACACTGGCACAATTATCCTTGTCGTGGCACCTCAGCAGGGTTGTGGCTTTTCCAGGAGTGCTGTAGCAGGCAGGGGAAGGGACAGAGTGGGAAACTGAGCACAGGCTTTTGCTGGCTCAGCCAGAAAGTCCATAGTCACTTCCATTCACACATAGTACACAGAGCGTTAGCCTCAGTCCCACCTAACAGCTATAGGCTGGGACCCACGAAGGAAGTAGGAACTGGTATTGGGAAGTCCTAGAGGAATATCTGGAAAAGAGGAGGAGAATGTATAAGGAAGGGGAGAAATCCTGAGCCCTAGAAAGGCATTTCTTTATTCTCATTAACTATCACTGGAGTTTTTACTGTGATAGGCTTCTGTCTGATGGAGCCTCTAATGAGATGAAAGAAAGAGCTCCTCGAGAAAGAGAAAACAGCCAGTGCATACTCAATGCCTCGTAGCTCGGAGAGAAAAGGGAAGAAAGATGTGACAGTAGTTTAAGGATACGAAAACTTCACACTTCAAAATTAAAAAAACAATCTGCTAAATAATATAGTGCCTACCAAAGAAAGTAGAATGAGAGGAGGCACGGCACTGTTCGCTTAGTTAGTGTGGATTAACGGCTACTATCATGTCTCCTGAGCAGGAGGATTTACTAAAACAACCTCTTCGTTTCATTTTGTGCTAACAACTCTACCAACTACCTTAATTAATTGCCCAAAAACTGTTAATAACCATGTCATCATAGACCATCATGTAAATGAGCTTTAAAAAGTAAAATCTGAAGAGCAATCTTGCCATTCATTTATCTGAACTAATTATAATGTAGGAATAATTCTCACAGCAGGTGAAAACTGAGAAAAAGCATGCTTTTGCAGGAAAGCAAAACATTTTAGATTTGACATCAAAATTTTGGAAGAAACAAAGAGCTCCCTTTTTTGCAAGGTAGAGTATTTTAAGTTTGTTATTTTTGTTACATTCATGATTTTAATGATGTATTTGTAAAAAAAAAATCAAGAAGACATGGTGCTTGCTTTGATAGCACGTATACAAAATGTGGAATAATAGAAGATTATTTGTTTGGCCCCTGTACAGGGATGACATGCAAATTTGTGAAGCATTCCATATTTTAAAAAAGGGCATGGAAGATTGTGTTCAGTTTTCTGAATATTATAAATGTTGATGAAATGGAGTACCATAGTCTCGTTTTATCTTCATGACGAAATTATTTGCAGAATCAACAAGGAAGAGAAGGTGTTATACTTGAGAATCGATGGATATTCATAAATTGATTGGTTGTTTTGTTTTAGTGACAGTATAATTTATAGCTATAAAATGGAGAATATATCCTGCTGATGTGTTATTCTAGTGGTGGAGTGGTGGATAACCTTGTGCCTGACAAAATGGAGCTAGACACCATCAGGAGATACACCAGCCCGGTGAGCCCAGCTGTCTTCCCCACGCAACCACAGNTAAATTGATTGGTTGTTTTGTTTTAGTGACAGTATAATTTATAGCTATAAAATGGAGAATATATCCTGCTGATGTGTTATTCTAGTGGTGGAGTGGTGGATAACCTTGTGCCTGACAAAATGGAGCTAGACACCATCAGGAGATACACCAGCCCGGTGAGCCCAGCTGTCTTCCCCACGCAACCCTGTGTGCTGTTGGCCATTGACGTGTTCTTCACCTCCTGGTTCTTCATTTATGAGGTTACCTCCACCAAGTGCACTCGGGATATCTATAAAGAGCTCCTCATCTCCTCAGTGGCCTCGCTCTTCCTGGGCTTTGGAGTCCTCTTCCTGCTGCTCTGGGTTCGCATCTACGTATGAGCTCTCAAGGGTTCCATCCAGGCGGCTTCACTGAATCTCTGCTTCCGTAAGTTAATTTGTTTATTATTGCTGGAAGTGCCCCACCCGCTGCTCACGATAAAGGCAGATATGTGACCATCAAAAAATGTAGCATATATTATTTCTTAGAAAGGCAGCTGGGGCGGTAAAAAGCAATGGATAGAAATTCACATCCTGATACATACTTTTTAGCAGTGGGAGTTTGGGTTTACTAGTTTTTACCTCATGGAGCCACAGGGTGTAGAATTGGTATGAAGACAAGCTATTATGGTATGTAATAGACCCATATCTGTTCTTGATATATGGTTAAGTATTTATTTTAGCTATATTTTTTTTCTCATTTTTCACCTTTGTAAGTTTGGTTATTTACATTTTCTTGAATGTTATTACCTTTCCTTTTGAGGAACAATCCTGTTATTTACAAACTAATTTATCCTATAACGTTACAAAGTGTTCAAAAAGACTCCAAAGGCGAAAATACTTGGATGCTTCCAAGAACAGTCTCAGTGAGGAGGAACCTTAAAACTCTTTCTAGAAGCAGATGGTGGTTTTAAAGTCTGCATCTAGTGAAATACATTGTTTAAAAATTTAGTTTTACAAGTGTGAGAAAAGTTGCAGCATCAGCATAGGTGGAAAAAGAGCTATATGCCCTGACAATTAAGTTATTTATAAAAGTATATATAAAAGAAACTCACTGAAGTTATTTAGAGGAGGAAGCCTCTTGGACTTTGTTTACTTTGCCCGTTCTGACCTGGGATAGATAGAGAAGCAAAAGAGCACGAGGAACCCTAAGCCACAGAAAGTCATTTCTTTATTTTTAATAAAATATCAATGGAGATTTTACTATGCTATGCTTCTCTAGGAGTTTGCCTTCTTTTTTATTTCAATCAATGAAAACTTTGGAGGGTGGTATATAGGCTTGCCAATAACCTCATCTAGCTCAACTTCATGTTCCATAAAGTGTTAATATCTTTTGTTAAGAAAAATCATCTAAAACTTGTAAATAAAGCAGAGGATGACTGAATGACTTGTCAATGTCATTAACAGACTCATCTGAGAATTAATTTAATTTTAAAGGAGAATGCACTTGAATTGACTTAACTATTTGCTACTTAATCATTTTTTACTATTTTCCCTTTGCATGTTAACTTGTGTGTTTCCAGCTAGGAAAAAAGATGATGCCAAATGTTATAGTTTTCTTTCTCTATAGGGTATTACACAGTTTTGTATCTTAGCAAATCCATTTCAGCATTCCTTTGACTATTATTTTAAAAAATCATTCTGACCCTTTTTAAAGAACAGAAAAGAAGATTTTATTCAGGGAACTAGTGCAATGGCCTTTTGCAGTAGAGGAGATTGGGTTCAATTCTAAATACAAGGAAAAGAGGAGATTTACAGCCAAAGAGCAGAGTGGGGGCATCAGTGGATAGAAAATTACTGAGGCGGTGTGAAAACTAGCAGGGGAGGGTTTCTGCTGAAGACAGGCTAGGGAGATCAGATATCATGGGGGGTAGGGACATAAGGAATTTGATCTGATTTTGTGGCTGATCAAATATTGAGGGTGGCAGTTTCTTCTAAACTGACTTAGCAAAATTCTTGCTGCAATGGGTGATGCAGGCCCGACAAGGAAGAACACTAAAGGCCACGGTCAAGGCTTCGAGGTCTTAGGGGAGCTTGATGAGAATTAGATCAAAGAGAGCCTATCTTTGTCATGATGTGTTTCTGTTTCTCAAAATCTCCTTTGAACTGGTCTTTCCATTTTACTGGTTCCTTCGTTAATTGATTAATTAATTAAATCTTTGATATGTGCTCATTTTATATTTATATGAGAGTCATGTTTTGAATTTTTTTGAAAATTGTACTTTAACCCCTCAATCATGAGCTCATTTTTATGTAAAGGTTTTGAAATATAACTTTCAAAGTTGTGGAGAAGATAATGTACCTTCACAGTCGTCTGATCTAACTCTATGCTATTAATCAGTTTTTTAACTAATTAGCAAATTATTGCACACATATAGTAAGAATATCAGCATCTTCAATAAGAATATGTTCAATTAGGCAGTAACATATCAAATGTTTCTCTCAAGAACATTTCTACATTTTAATATTTTAGGAGATAAGGATTATCACAAAAAAGCTAAGTAAAACCATTTTATGTGCTCTGCAAATGTAACATATGGAATAAAACACAAGTGATCATTTATTGCTTAAGTGATATATTTTTTTTAAACATTTTAATAAGAAGAACAGCATAGTGCCTGACGATAAAGTTTGTATGCTTAGAGTTTGTATTGCCGCTAGACATGATTTGGGAAAATGAGGTAGGAATAGAGATGAGATAAAGATGAAGAGACCAAATATTATTTTATATGTCCAATGTTTTATATGCTACTCCTTCTTTTTCTTCCTTTCACGAATTTGTTTGGGTCCAAATGAGAAAGTGGGTAGTTGGAGGAGAATTAATTATAAAGGGACCCCTTACGAAGGTGTGAGAATAATGTCAAGAAACCACACCTCATAGGGTAACTTGTAACAGTGGTTGTTACCAACAGAGAGGGCACCTAGCAGATGCTGTGACCTCAGACTGAGGGAGCTGACCCTCAGGGAAAGAACTGCAGGAATGAATATCATGGCTTTACTCTCCTTTCCCCATCCCCTGTGGATACTCCCAGTTGGCTCACTCTAACCAGAATCCAGAAGATAAAGTTGTGCATTGATGCAATCCATATTCCTTAACCTCCTTGTGGCACAGAGTAGGGTGGAGATAGGTTAAAAAAAAATGGACCTAGAAGATAATATGAACGATGTCCTGCACATCTGATAAATATTCGACAGGGATGTTAGTTGCTAGATTACAGGACGGGAGAGACCAAGACTGGAAAACTTTTCTGGCTGGGATCAGAGGTTTGTGCAATCTAGTTTCGTGCCAAGGGAGCATGCAGTACTGCATGAGGGCACCGTCTGTCCAGGTAGGAAATTAGGCCTGGAGAGTAGTCATCAGTAAAGTCCAGGGAAACGCAGGTAGGTTCTGTGAACATAAGCAGTTGAACTGAATTAACATTCTTGGTGACAGAGAGACAGTCCCTTTAACTTGCCTAGTTTTACATTTTCCATGCGTAATAGAATGAATGTTGTATCTTCATACAATTTTAAGTGGGCAAATATAAATGGGAACAAACTTTTTTTTTATCAGTTTTTATATTGTGTCACCTCTAAGTATTGTTTTTCAGAAGCAGCTAAAACAGCATCTTTTGTGTCCTCGTATTATTATTTATCGATGAATTCTCCCCGAAGGAGGCAATCAACACCAGATTGTCAGGGTCACTTTAATCAGAGCTGTAATGGCTTACTTTACTCTATGAAGTTGATATTTACTCTCTATATAATGAGGAAGCAAGAAGTGATAAAATGGTCAGCTGCAAGAATTAAGCATTTATATCCAAATGGAGGGGAAAATCTTTATTTTAATTAGATACTCCTCTCAAGTATAAAGGAAAAGGTAAGTTAGTGTCTCTATTACAGAAGAAGCAACTCAAGGTTAAGTAATTTGGATGTGTACGAGTTGACCCAGAGAGAGAATGAGGGGATTGGTATTTAACCTAAGGTTGTGTGCATTTCCAGCCTTGGGGACTGGAAGGCCTCTCTGAATTTCACTGCGGAGATCGATATGTACAGCTTGATTGTCCCTGTCAAGTGTGTGCTTGGCTTGCTCTCCAGCTTGCATGTCTCTGCTGATTACTGGCAGCTTGAAATTGTCCTGAAAGAGAATGAGTGCTCTTGATTAATCCCTGTGCACAGTATCAACATATTATTGATTCATTATCAACACATCGTGTTTCATTTCTCCGCAACAGGGATGGGCTGAAGGCAAATGTGACTTCAAAACGGATGCAACTCCATGAACATCCAAGTTGGGTAGCTAGCTTCTTTTTCTGGGTAAAGTCCTCCCACTACATAAAATGCTGAAAATATCCCTCTTCTCTGGAGAAGAACTGTAGAGTTTAGCAGCTCCAGTTAAACAACTATAAAGCAATCTGGCTTATTTTATTATTTATGTGCTTAGTTATAAAAGCAGTAGATAAACAAGTTCTCTAAATTAGAGTGCATTAGATATTAAGCACTTTATTATACAGCTTTCATTTATATCACTGTTAAATACAAAGCTTTAAAGAGACATGTTAACAGTGATTTATTCATTAATCATTTATTTATTCAGTAGTCCACTTACTGAGACTTACTATATTGTATGCTATGCATCAGGAGTAAGAAGCTGAAATGGCACGGTTAGATTCAGAGTTCACAGAGAGAAGAAGAGGTAGGAATGTGAAAAAAAAAACTTTATATATATATTATTATTTATATATTATGTATAAGTACATATAAATTATATAGACTATGTAAATATAAATTTATATATTTATATAAAACATATATGCATATGTTTAGTAATAGAAATATATACAAAGTAATGAATGGATAATTAATTCTTAAGGCAGGATTTCATAGAAAATTGTGACTGCACCAGGGTTTGGAAAATAAATAGGGGTTCTCCCGGAAGATGAGAATAAGAAGAAATCTTGGGGCAGAGGAACAGTCTGCGAAAGAGAACTGCAAGCTTCTGTTAGGGTATGCTAAGTAGTTGAGTGTTTTCGAAGCATAGATTTCAAAAGGGAAGTGATGAGATATCAGGCTACAAAGGTAGTTAAGGGAAGGATCTTTGAGGGGCTGTCCTCTATACAAGGCAGGCTGGCCTTTAGTAGGTGATAGGGCTCCGAACACTGGAATCCGATCTGCATGTTCAAAGACCACCCTGATACCCTTGAGTGTTACATAATTGGAATAAAAGATCCTAGTCACAGGCTATTAAAACAGGACAGTTGAGAAAGTGCCTTGAGGAAGTAGCAATGCAGATGAAGGGGGAGATTCAGTATGTATCTAAGAGATATAATCAGAGGGATTTAGTTCAAATCGGAGGTTAGTAATAAAGAGTTGTTGAAAATGCCTCACAGGATTGTGTCGCATAGTGTGTTCCCTACCAAATGAGGTAGGGAAAAACAATAGAAAAGTAGAATTGTGGTGGTAGGAAGCAGGGACAAGAGATGGTGTGGCAGAGTAATAATAATTGGTGATGTTTTCACCCAGTTGACTTTAAGGGGTGGGTGTCTAGTAGGCAATGGGATTTTTAAGTCTAACACTTGGGCATAGGAAGGCAGCTAGGTAATGGAAAAACCCAAACCCCGGGCAGAAATGATAATAGTACATATTACTAGGTCATAATGGGTGTGTCTCCAAGACCATGCCCAAAATAGTGCAGGCAAAGATAGAAAACTATCCTTTGCAATTCCACAGGTTAACTGTGCCCTTAGAAGTCACTTCTTTTTATTAAATTGTATTGATCATATCTTCATTAAAAAAAGTAAGACCACAAATATCTATCCACTGAAATTGAGGCTCTTGCTAATATACTTATTATTCCTACTTTTTAAAAAATGTTTTTTAAAAAGAATTTTAGGCTTTCATAGAAGTTGCAAAAATAGTACAAAGAATTTTCTGTGTACCCTTCATCAAACTTCCCCCAATGATGTCATCTTAGACAATAATAGAATTATCAAAATAAGGAAATTGATATTACTACATTATTAACCAAACTACAGACCTTATTCAAATTTCACCAATTTTTACATGCACTCATTTGTTTGATGCTGTTATTGTTGTTTTGGTGTATAGTCCAATGAAATTTTTTTTTAAAGATTTTACTTATTTATTTGACAGAGATAGAGACAGCCAGCGAGAGAGGGAACACAAGCAGGGGGAGTGGGAGAGGAAGAAGCAGGCTCATAGCGGAGGAGCCTGATGTGGGGCTCGAACCCATAATGCCGGGATCACGCCCTGAGCCGAAGGCAGACGCTTAACCGCTGTGCCACCCAGGCGCCCCAGTCCAATGAAATTTTAACACATGTATAGATTCATGTGACCACTACCATAGTCAGGGTACAGAAGAGTTTCATCACCCCCAAAAGTCTCTCCTATCAATTTAGAGTCACTTCTTTCCCCACTCTATCACCTAATAAGCAGTGATTTTTTTTCCATCTCTATAGTTTTGTCTTTTTGATAATGGCATAAAAATGGAATCAAACAGTATGTAACCTTTTGAAAATGACTTCCTTTACTCAGCCTAGTGTCTTTGAGATTCATTCAAGTTGTTATAGGTATTAGTAGCCAGTCTTTTAAATTAAAAGTTACTCTCACTTGCAAAGCCTATCTCTGGCCTGCAGTTACTTTGGGGTTTTGGGCACTCTTATTAGCCATGATTAATAAGTGGTAATGTTTCACTAATGTAAGATTAAGATTTGACCATAATATAGTCACATGCAAAGAACCACAGGGGTCACCCCAGGGAGGTAGCCTTAGTGGTACTAGCTGAATGCCCCATCTGGATCCCTCAGAAGCCAAAATAGGGAGTGGGTCACTCAGAATGTAGATACCTCCAAGGTGATGACAGATCAGGACATGAGTTTCCCATGGCTACAGGAAGCAAGGGAAACTTCCTGGCTAAAGCCCACCCAGAGGATGAGACCTGAGTTGCAGAACCTGCCAAGGAAGCATAAACCTGTGCTATGGACTGAGACTGGAGCATCTCTGGTGCCTCTGCAGGTCCTGGTCTTCCCTGGGAGACTGGCAAGAGCCTATGAACAGTACCTGTGGTTAGCTTTCAGCAGACAATTTCCTTTGCAAGTGTAAATAAACACTCAGTCCTGCAACTGTGCAGCAAATGCATCAGCAAGTGCTAGAAGTATCGGGCAAGGTTTCTGGCTGCCAAGCCATGTGACCCTCAGACTAAATGCAGGAGAGCAAGCCCCCATAGGGAGGGACGCCCAATGTTCCAAGCATAGGGCCGCCTATTAAGTTGAATGACAGTATGCGTGCTCTTCCATTTTTGCTACATTTTGAAACTTTTAAAGCCAGGGCTTGAAAGCTTCTGCTTGGGATTAGTCATCAAAAACATGATATTGATCCAGTTATGGCCCAGAATGGTCAAAAGAATAATGAACAGCTAGGATCTCACAAAGCATGCCAAACTGTTGGTGAAGAACATTAGAGATGGTGGCTCCTGAAATAAATGAGTGGAGGTAAGGCTGTATCAGACCTGTTATTACCTCTTATTTTCTAGTTTTAATATTAAGTGTTGGGCTTTGAAAATAAAGGTTGACCTTAACACTAGAAGAACTGCCTAATGGGGGACCCAAACAGCTACAACCTTGTCATCTGAGAAGTGTAGGATAAAACACAGCTTTACACATCAACAGCCTTGAGAGATGGAAATCCTACTCTGGAATTTGCATTATTTGTTAGCTGTTCACTGGGGTTACAAAGTAATTATTTTCATTTATCACCATTTTATGCTGACTGTCAGCAAAGTGCCAAGGCTATAGTAAGAACTCAGTAAATATTTGTGGAATAGAATGAAGAAGGCTTCTGGACTTCCTAAGACAAGGCAGGTGGCCCCATAACCATGTGTTTCAGCTTTAGAGCAGTGATTACATTCCACTTTGATGGCCTTTTTTTCCTTTCTTTTTTTTTTTTTTTACATTTTTGCGTCTCTCTCTAATATCTGGCTTAAAAGATAATAATATCTAGGTTTTCTGTGGTTGAAGTATATAAAGAAAATAAGAGAGGTTAAAGGGAGAATTCAATAGTCCTTTCAGATAATTGTGGACATTCTCTGATATTCAGAAAATTGGACAAGTGGTAGTTTCTTAAAGGTTAGTTGCAATAGGGAATCTGAGATCACGTCAAGGAGTCTCTTGTACTGTTTTTTATGTACACACACACACACACACACACACACACACATCTATCCATTAGTTTATCTTGCCCTTTAAATGGCTATTTTATCCATGCATGATTTTGTAACAACCTGCATTGGTCATTTGGAAAATATCGGTTCATGGGTCACATAATGTCCGCTTTACCTGTCTCTTTCCCTAGAATGTAGGTATCTTGAAGGCAAGGACTGTAGCGTGTTCATTGATAGATTCCCTGTATCAACCACAGTTCCTGGTGCATGATAGTCTGTAAATATTTGTTGAATTGATTAGTGTATGAGTGAAAGTTACATGATATATTCACTGAACCACTCTCCAGATTTTTCCTTGCATGTGACACTCTTTAAAAGGAAAAGTAACTCATTTATTTAATACATTTATTTAATGTACACTTAGTTTTATTCTCCTGGTTCTATGATTTATAAACTTTATGATCCTTGGAAGTGATTAATGCCTCCTAGACCCAGTTTCCTTATTTTAATGGGGCTAACAATCCTTGTTCTGTTAACAAGTTTCTGGGAGGACAAATTAGATCACGATATTGAAAAGAATGTGTGCATTTTGTTTGAGCTATATATGGGGCCTTTATTGACACTTCATTTCAAGTCTCCAATTTGTTATTTATTTTCCTGATTTGGTGAGATTAATGGTTAGCTAAGATAAAAATATTACTTTTCAACCATTTTCCTACAGCCCCAAAACACAAAATAGCTCCCATTTCTAATTAGATCATATTATCACTTATAAACTGAGGTTATACAAAAATCAATCTTCAAAGGCATTGAAATTCTCACAGTTATTCAAAACTTTTTACTTCATCTGATGTATCAAGTCCCGGGTTATAAGAAGAGGTACACTTTTTATGCTAAGCAGGGAGGTGGTTGGTTTTCTCAGAGAACCCTTCTGTACGCTGGCAGATGACCTGACAGATTCAGAATTTACATTCCTTCAACATATTTGACAAAAATAAAATTTCAAAATAATTGACATCTGCTAAATACAGTCAAATTGTAAAAGAATTACGCGGTCAGTGGGAGATAAAGATACGAGCATTCGTTCTTGACCACTTACTATGTACTTCATTCTCTATTGTGACTGAAAAGAGGCAGAGACAAAAGCATACACACCCGGAACTTAAGGTCCAGTTTAGGGCCATGCATGTACTGTTCAGACAAGTGAGATATCCATTCTAAGAGAATTCATCAAAGAAATGCTTATTTTCCAGAATTTCTGCAATATGGTCATATACTTGAACAATGAAGGATATTCTTTAAAAGGACAAAAGAAAGAAAGTAGTTGGGGATTTGGTTGACTGTAAGCATGAGTCTGGACTCTATTCCGTGTGTGACGTAGACTCACAAAATACTGGTCTGCAGGGGGACATGTTGAAAACAGTATCTTAGTGAGATGAATCTGGCAATAAAGTTCTCAGTTACTGTGAGCTGGAGCCAGTGGACCTGTCACAAGTGATCCATCCAGGACACTTATAATGCTAAGATAAGATCTTGGTCTAGATTAAGAGCAGCCAAAAGTAGAGAGGACTACATAGCTTATAAGGAAGCATCTGTTGCCAGTTCTGAGAGAATTAGTGGAATGCTTTGAACTTGTAAAAAAGTGGGTTACATGTTTTCCTATTTATGATATTTCCAAGTGCGTTGAAAGCTATTTTTTTAAAAAGTGTGCACATGTATGCATTTCTACCAAAAATGAACTTTAGGTTTTATTTCTATTCTCATGGATTATTCAAGTCCTTACATGAGTCCTTACCTACATTGATGTCTCCAGTGTGTTTGCTGAAGCCATTTGACCCTCTAACTGTGTAGAAGCTGCCTGTGAACAGATGGGGTTCACCCTTCAGGTTTAGACGTTGACTTGTGTTTCAACCCAGCCACCCATAGTGACTGAGCATGTCAGTCATTCAATCTGAATACTTATATCAAGATTAACCATACAGAAGTAATGCTGCGATTTAATGGGGATGTTGTAAAACCTTTATCAGCAGACTCAGATCGCACTCTCTCTTTTGTAGAGTCATTTTTATTTTGTAATCCATGATAATCAAGGAGAAGTTGATAAATGGTGATAGAAAGAAGAGAGCATGGCTTTTGTTGGTGATGTTGTTACAAATTCAAACATATATTATAATCCGTCTTGAGATTCTTATTCCTGATAAAGCAAATATAACTTAGTTATCTGTAGTATGATATACGTACCACGAATAAGCAAAGACATACCTGTTTTTGAGAGTCATAGCTTGCTTGTGATGATCTGCATTCAAAACAAACATGGCCGTGAAGGATTACAAAAGAATTAGTCTTCCTTATGGTTTTAACATAGGGGAAACAAAACAAACAAACAAACAAAAAACAGTAGAAGAAGTTATCTTGAAACTTGGGGCATGGATATTGAACTAGTTCTAATGGGATCAATAGATAGAAATATATAGACTAGTGCTACTGTGAAGAAACCTATGGGTATTAGACTAGCCAGCTGTAAAGGTACAAGAAATTTTGGTTGAAGGTAAGCTATTAAAATCAGAGATTTCAAAATGTGAGAAATTATAAGGCAATGAAAACTCACCTTGTGTTTTGATAAGGTCTATAGTACGTGGGCTCATACGTGGAATTACAGTTAGCAGGGTGACCTGCTTGTACCAACTTGGGTGGAACTTCCTCAGTTTAGCACTAAAGTCTCCATATCCTGAGAAAACCCTCATTGGTCACCCTAAATCTTAGAATGCTTTTTTTTTTTAATGATTTTTTAAAAAAATTACTTGAGAGAGAGAGAGAAAGCACAAGCAGGGGGAGCAGCAGGCAGAGGGAGAGGGAGAAGCAGACTCCTCGCTGAGTAGGGAGCCTGATCCCAGGACCCAGAAATCATGACCTGAGCTGAAGGCAGACGCCCAACCGACTGAGCCACCCAGATGCCCCTAGAATGCTTTCTTGAATAACACATGCATGGGTCTCTTTCCTCCTTCACTTCACCTTCCTCAAAAAGTTTTCTTCCCCTTATGGAATTCACCTGCACGTCAGCACCATCATGGTCACTACTGAGACCTCTGGCTGAAAATGGCTGTCGATGGTCAAAAGCCTTCTAAGTAGCAGAAACAAGAGGCAATTTTTGCACAGACTTTCACATACATGGTACCTTCCAAGTTTCATGGTCCTCCCACATATTCATGTAAAAATCCCTTATTGCTTTTCTAAACCATTATACTAAAAATCTCATCATCCAATTGTGTTTAATCTGATATTTAACAACAGACTGTATTTGTAGAGGTGAGGTGAGAGGAAAATTTATTTGCTAATATTTATTTTATTTTGAAGATCACAACTTTGATATGCAATTTCATATTTTAAAGCCTATGCTGTTGAAACCCCCTCAGATGTGCTAGACGTACTAAAATAGATACAATCTGGTAGGCTGTCAGGAAGCAAACAAAAAAACTGCTAGGTCAGGAGCACAGCTGTTTGTGGAGGGCATTAAAATTTTTTACAGTCTTTCCCATAGGCCAATATGCTTTTAGGCATTGATTTATATTTTAATAATGACAGACTCCACTGGCATGAGCATTTCAGTTCCTCAGAAATTAGATAAAATCATAATTTAGACCCAGGATAAAAGGTGGAGGGAATTAGCATTTTGCAGCATTAATTAGCTTACTTGTCCTTGCTTATTTCTGATCAAATGGAGGATGCTTAGTGCAGCCACAAACAGGGCTATGAGTATCCTTCAATTGTATGATATGACATTGATGTTTCTAATGCATGTAAATTCAGTAGCTTTGCCTTGCTTTTAAAAGTATGGCTTTAAAAACAGTGGTTCGTTTTAGATCACTAGGGTAAGCAATGAACAAAGGAAGCGATTGGATGTAAAATATAACATTGAAAGGACTCCTGTTAAAAGAATGCCCAAGCATTGAAAACACTCCTAGAAAATGTGCAATTATGCGAGCTTTCTCCCTGTTCGCTACTCTGAATTTCCTCCCAAGCATTTCACTGTCTCACATCTTCATTATGATTCAAGGTTGCCAGAAGAAGCTGGGAACTTCGCAGGCGGGCATTTCGTTTTTAAATAATTGTTTGCATTGTTTTCCGAAGCACATCTTCGATCTCACTCAACCAGCTCCTCCCTGGCCCCACGCCTGCCCCACAGCCGCTCCTGTATCCATCTCAACCTGTGCGTTTTCTCCACTGTTGTCTCCCCAGCCCTTCGTTTCTCACTTCTCCTTTCCACATGGCTGCTTGGTTTGCAGAGAATGCCTCCTTACAGATGTGTTCCCTCCCCTGACAAACAATTACTCCTGTCCCCCCAGCGGGAGGCCATTAGGACATCATCACGGGCTCTGCTAAGTCATCTCGCCACCACAGTTGTGTGCCATCACCTCCCATCTGAGACTCTCTAGGCATATGCCACGCAGGGAAGCTAGCAGTTGCAAACGGCAGCACCTCCAGCCATATTATCTGTTATTTGGGTCCAGAAGTGTAACAGATAATGGCTAATACACTAATGTCTGAGAGTCCCATTGGATGCTTTGACTGGCATCATTTGGACCAAATTTGCAAAGGACTGAATGGGTTATCATGTGCTAGCTGAGAGGGAAAGGAAAGAGAAAAAGAAAGAAAGAAAAAAAGAAAGAAAGAAAGAAAGAAAGAAAGAAAGAAAGAAAGAGAGAAAGAAAGAAAGGAAAGAAAGAGAAAGAAAAGAAAAAGAAAGAAAAGAAAAAGAAAAAAGAAAAGAAAAGAAAAGAAAAGAAAAAAGGCGTTTTCACATTTCCGTAGCAATTACACACAATGGTTCAGAAGAGACATGACAACAATAGTGATTCTACAAAGTTATTCTGTTTGTGCAGACTTTCAGCATTCTGAGCTTTGAATCAGTGAATTATGTGATATTAGTTATTTTCCTGGAAAATGGTTAACAAGTCTACATTTATTTGTATTTTAATCTCACAAACTCAGCTTATGTGGATATACATAGTGAAGACCTTTCTAAAATGCATTTCTTTTAAATCAATGAAATACACATGCAGCTGAACACTTGTGATTCTTTTTCTCAAGGTTTCTCTGACAGCTCTACCTATTAAATTCTCTTGTTTTAAGAAGTAGCATCTCACAGGGATTTCGGTAAATTTAAGCTCAATATTTAATATATTATGGAATAAGTGGGTTTTGGCATGATGCCACATTAACACTTGGATTGTTTTTTATTGATTCTCAGGTCTAGTTTACTGCTGCACTGGGGTGCCATGTGTCTTTGTGTAAAATCAAACAATGTGCTAACAAGCTAAGACTTAACAGAGGCCCAGAAGGCAAACGAAGAAGGGGGCGCTGTTCTCCCTGCCAGAAACCTCAAAAGTTTGTTTGTTTCTGTCACTGGTTTGCTCAAGTTCCTTGACCTCTCTTCCTCAAACCTCCAACATAAAAATTTCATCAATTTAGATTCATTGAAATGAAATCCAGGCGAGATTAGTGTGAACGTCTGAATTACAGGATCTTTGGAAGAAACAGTTTTATTTTTGTCCAGGACACATAGGTAATTGAACCATGCACTGAACACAGTGTCCCAGTCTGGCACAACATAGACACTCAATAAATACTTATGCAATTGAATGGAACTGAATCTAAGAGCCGTGTAGAAGCCCTACTCTAATGAGCAGGTGAAAATTGTTTCTTTTTTTTTTTTTTNTCTCCTCCTCAAACCTCCAACATAAAAATTTCATCAATTTAGATTCATTGAAATGAAATCCAGGCGAGATTAGTGTGAACATCTGAATTACAGGATCTTTGGAAGAAACAGTTTTATTTTTGTCCAGGACACATAGGTAATTGAACCATGCACTGAACACAGTGTCCCAGTCTGGCACAACATAGACACTCAATAAATACTTATGCAATTGAATGGAACTGAATCTAAGAGCCGTGTAGAAGCCCTACTCTAATGAGCAGGTGAAAATTGTTTCTTTTTTTTTTTTTAAAGATTATTTATTTATTCGACAGAGATAGAGACAGCCAGCGAGAGAGGGAACACAAGCAGGGGGAGTGGGAGAGGAAGAAGCAGGCTCATAGCGGAGGAGCCTGATGTGGGGCTCGAACCCATAACGCCGGGATCACGCCCTGAGCCGAGCAGACGCTTAACCGCTGTGCCACCCAGGCGCCCCGAAAATTGTTTCTAATTGGAGAAGCAGAGTATCAGCCGCAAGAACCCAAGGCTCTCCTTAAATTTTAACTAGCCACTCGCACTTGAATTCAACATGTTCTCTTAAATAGCTAGGTAAACATTCCTGCTCACTGTGATTTGTATTGTTTATTGGCTCAGTTAAACTAGCTTTCCTTGCCTTATTTTTTCCCTTCTACTGAGAGGAAAGAAGAGAAACTATAATCCTGTTTTTTCTCTTCACCCGGATTTTCACAAATTCTAAATTAGGCGAAGAGAATTTGGACTATTTATTCTCTATTTTATCCCCATCCTCTATTGTCGCTAGTAAAAAGATTTACAAAAATAAAGAAAAATGGAGTTCCAGTTGAGTTGGCCAAAGGGTATCAGTGACATAAAAACGCAGGAGCTTCAGTCCTGTCTTGATGCATCTCATTTCAACTGTCAAATACATCCAACTCCCAACTCCCAAATCCGGTGTCTTCGAAAGACAGAAGGAGAGAGGTAGGGAGCGTGCACATTTTTTGTTTATGCACTTGGAGAGAATGAACTCTGAAAACACATAAGTGTAGAGATTGACCTGTTCCTTATAAGTCTCAAATGACTTAGTGTCAATTATTCAGTTCAATAAATATTTGCTGAGCTCCCCCTATATTAAAGACATTCTATTAGCTGCTTTACTGCAGCTAATAGATACAAAATGGAGAAGGGCAAGGTACCTGCCTTGATGGAGTTCCATAATAAAGAATGCGCTGAGAAGACTATAGCACACAAATAAACACATAAAACAGAATAGTCTGTAAATTACAGATGTTAAAGTCGGATGGACCTGAGTTTGATCCCAATTCAGTATGACCCCGATCATACCACTTAACTCCTTAGACTAAATTTCCATACTTAAAAATGATGACCTCTCCCCGTAAAGATTAAATGTACGATGCACCTAAAGTATGTAGGGTAGTGCCTGGGACACAGCTAAATGCTTTAAAAATTGGGATTTATTAAATGGTCTGAACTGAGGGTTTTCCCAGAGAGATGGTAAATGAGATAGGCCTTGAAATAGAAACAGAGCATCACCAGGTTTACCTAGCTGAGGTGGTTAAAGGGACATTCATGTTCAAGGTTACAGGCAGAGTTGGCATCATTAATCCTCAGTGAACTGTTGGCCTGGACCACCTCTCTGGATGGTGCACTGAGAGCAAAGGAGAGAGAGTTGAGGAAGAGGGAACTGGGAGAAACCAAGAGAAAGCAGAGTCAAGCCAGAATTCCCTGCCGGCTGTTTGCACAGTGCAAGACAAGGGGAAAGTTTGCTCTCCACCTGAGTAACACCTTAGTAGTCCAAAGAGATTCATGTCAGAGGAAGGGAGAAGGGCGTATGGGTGGGCGAGTATAAAGAAGAGACAATGGGAGAATTAAGGGTTAAATTGGATGGTGCAAGTGCTGAATCAGAGGAGGGGGGGGGGATCAGAATGGCTCTCAGATTGGTCCCCTGGACTCAGGCGCTGATAGGAATAAAAGACACACACTTATTGGTCTGCCTGGACTCTGCCTTGGTCAGCAGTGTTCTGAAGTTGAGATGCTAGAGGCAAAGGAAAGAAAAATTAGTCATCTGCATAGCCGCCTGGAATTCTGTCGGAAGCCAGTTTAAATCTCCATCTGCTACTAGTTTTGGATTGGGAGAAGCACAGTATACATTGCCGCTGAGGAGTACAATGTGTTCTGCCCGGTTTGAAGTACAGTACGTTCTGCACGGCTGATATGGGACCAGTGCCAAGGAGAAATAGAGTATATGATTGAAAGCTCATGGCAAAAGTGAATACTAAGAAAAAAAAAAAAAAAAAGTGAATACTCTAGTTTGGGAGATAAGCCCAAAGAGACACACAGAGGTAATAATGCTAAGAACACTGAATGTCAGAATGAAGAGGTATGTTTAGTTCAGAAGCAAAGGGGACGTTATTGGATATTATCGAGACGCATAGGGAAATAATCAGAGCTGTGTTTTTTGGAAATGGACCAGATGGAAAAGAAAAGAGAAAACTAGAGGCAGAGAAATGAGTTAGAAGGTGGTTAAAAGTGAAGTACTGCTCTAAACCAGTAGGAGGGAGATGGAAAGACGAATGTATGGAGGCAGAACAAACTGGAATTCATAGCTGGTTCGAGTGGGAAGGAAGGGCAGGAGTCATGCACGAGGTGTCTGCAGCAGTTACAAGCAATGCCTCGAGTCAGAGAGACTTCTGGCCTATGCCTGACCTTGAAAAAGTTAGGTAATTTCTGGGCCTCCTTCTTTCTCATCTGTATAATTGACATATTAATAGTACCTACTCGAATAGCACTGTTGAAAGGATTAAATGAGCAAATACATGTAAAATGTTTGGGAAAGTATCTGGTATGCAGTAAATAGCATATAACTCAGAGATATTTGGAGACTGCGAACTTCTCTTCTGAGAAATGGGTGGATATGGTGGTGCCACAAACTGAGAAAAGGAATATGGGAGGAAGAACATATTTGGGGGTAGAGATGAGGAGTTGTTTCAGGAGTCAAGTTGTCCAAATTCCACCCCTCGCCACACCATGGTGTAGACAACTCTGTCAGTTATCTAGTCTATGAGGGAAAGCTGATGGCAAGAGGCCAGAGAGAACAAGGCAGAATCATCTAGATTCCTCCTAAGGTCTGGTAGTAGGGTTAGCCTTTGAATGGGGAAGGATTGCTTTAGTCTCATAGAGAATGTGGCTATAGAGATGTTTCAAGGTCAAGAAGAGGAAAGTTGAAGAGATTACCTTGAGTGATTTTAGTAATGAGAGAAGTTCAGGTCCTTTAGAAGCACACAAGGTCTGGAGCAGTGGCTGGCAACCTGAAGAGAGTGAGACAATTTAGAAGTAGTAGCTGAAGGGATTGAAATAGTTGCCTAGCGATGAATAAAAGAAATGTAAAGTCACCTGCCTATGGAATCTTTCAGCAAAATGTCTTTTTAGATTTCATTTTCCACAAGGATGCTAAGTTTTAAAATTTAGATATTTTATGTCAACCATGAAACCCTTAGCTTTTCCCAGATGAATGCTAGCAATGCCACTTGGCCAAGTATTAAAAATGATTTGGGGCTGTCTGAAAGGTATGTGACGTGCCTGTGTGGGAGCTGAAAGGGATGTGTGTGTGTGTGTGTGTGTGTGTGTGTGTGTGTTGTGTAGGGGATAATGGTGTGATGGTATAAAATAACACCATTCTCAGTGTTTAATTAACTTTGAGTTATTTTGAGTTTCCCTAGGTGACATCTAAAAGTTTCTTAAAGATTATGCTAAAAAATGATCAGACGAATTACAAATTAATTGACTTTTACAATAATCTATTGAGAAACCTGGTCTCACAAATTTTATCCTTCTAAACTATCCTTTCCTTATAACGTAGGAAACAGAACAGGGAAGAGTGAAACATCCTGGCTTTCCCTATGTATACTGACTAAGGCCCAAAACAGAAATCAGGGATCAATTCCATGTCATTATGGTTATTAGCACATGGAGTAACTGTTTGGATTTTAGCCTGATTCATATTCTAGGATGGCTTTCAGTATCCTGCAGAGTCAGCACTGTTCATTTTGAGGTGTTTTCCATCCACTTTACATGCATAATTGCTCAGCAACTGGTAGATTTGTTGAGTTCACTATGAGCAGTCTTAAGGCAAAGAGGCATCCCATGGGCACAAGATGATTTTCTTCAATTTCAGCCTGTGGTGTCAGGAGCAGTTCTAGACTTGTGACTGGCCCTGTGCTTAGCAACCTGCTAGATCTACGTTTTCCCTCAGTGGGTTTTGAATGATTCAGTTTAGAGAGTTGATACTGTCCTATGGGAAGATGGAGGGCCCCCTGGTTTTAAAAATGCTCCTCAACTTTCTGTGGTATCTCCAACAAACCCATCCTGAACAAAGTTTATTGTAAGGAACTTGGGATCATTTAAAACCCTGTAATATAATCCAGTTCGCAATGAACATTGATACATCACTTGGATACCACTGGTTAGGTATATGTGAATTCAGTGAGGTCATAGCAATGGCCCCCCGCAATAGTAATTGTAATTCTTTGCGTACTCCCTATGTGCCAGAGTATCTTCTAACTCTCACAATCATCCTTTGTGTTAGATACAATTAGTCCCATTTTAGAGACCCTGCTGATAAAAGATAAATTCCCAGTAGTCACACATCTAGTAAGTGATAAACTCTGTCTCATTTGAATAGATTAGTTAGCCTCTCAATAGGAAATGATGGAAAAAGATTAAGTGGCCCTAGTTTTGCACACTAGAACCAATTTTAGTTTACAGAAGATCATGTCTCCCTCTCCATTATGCTCAAATGAGTGCAATACCCCTTGTGAGGATACCTGAGAGTAGTAAAGCTACACTAACACCACGTACAAAAGCTTAACCCTCAGTAGATTTCCTTCTGATCATATCATTGTGTGAGTCCTCAGAAATTAGAAGCACAAGGTATTTCATTTAAAAGGAGCTGTTAACAATTTTAGACTAGGGTAAGATGTTTTTAAACATTTTATCTATCCAGTTGCCTTTACATAAATTCAGGAGTCATGTTTTCTGCTGTTATTGAACTCACCATCACGTCTAGCAAGTGAGAGGGTTCCTGGTAAATTTTAAGTATATCTGAATCCCCTTTTTTCCCGTATGCACACTTGTAGGCCACTTGCTACACAGATTTACACCTGTCCCAGCCGTGGGATAAATCTAATTCCTTAGACAAATCGAGTTTGCATGTTTTAGATTAATGATTTGATGTTTCAATACCATTCAAACCTTTTCTACCTGGTGTCTTGGTATGACTGTGTACTTGGTTCTAGAAACTGGACTGTTTCTTTGTTGACTGAATACATATCTCTTTCTTGTTGACCTCAGCCTCACTGCCTAGTTGATTCTGTTTCTCCCTGACCAGCTAGCTTCTGCTGGTCTTCCAGGTTCAAGCCTCATCATTGGTTCTCAGATACCTGTGGCAGACCTTTGACATGCTAATATTCTGCCTTACCTAGATATCCATACATTTCTTACCTCACATTTTCCTGATTACAAGCCCTGTCTTAAGACCTACTATTGGCTCTGCCCTGAGGGCATGTCCTATTCTGGTGAATTTCTCTTTATCTCTGAGTCTTGATTTGAAATAGACGATCTGACCTGAGCTTTAATTTTGACACGAATTGGAAGACAGACTCGCATTTTGGAAGTTCGTTCATTAGGATATTGAATTATGTTTTCCTTTAGAAAAGTCAAAGGCAGCTAACTGCCCTTCTCTTCTCAACAACCACATAGTAGGGAAAGATGTGGCTACTCTTTCCCCCTCAAAGAAAGGAAACTAAGGAAGAGATAGCTATGGCTATTTCAGATCTCTTATGCATGTAGATACACAATGAACATGGTCAACATGAGTCTCCATTAATATACAATTAGAGTACCTCTGTGCTTACCACACACAGGTTAGCCCAATGAGACTATCGAAATTATGCAAATTGAGAATAGAAGGGAATCCCTCCATAACTATGTAAAAATCCATGAAGCCCTTCAACAACCAAACACAAATATTTCTGGAGCATTTTCAGCCAGATACTATACTACGTGTAGGACATATACCAAGCTATTCTTTCTTCACTCTCAAGAGATTCACCGACTTAAAGATTTGATAGTTCATGGATCACACGTGACATTCTAAGCTGAAGTGCCATGTCATAAGGCAGAACGAGGAGGACAGCAAGGGATTATTCCCTTTGAAAACAGGCCATAAAGGGAAGGGTCTCCTTTATTGCCACACGTAGACTTTATGTCTGACATCTAGTGGCCACTCCGGGAATTACAGCACAGGATACTGGGCAATGATTGAGTGTTGATAAAGGAGCCAATAAAGATTTGGGGTAGCCGAAATGAAAATGCCTTCCCACCAGCTTCCTTTCACAGCCAGGGACATACCACATATATTCTTCTTTACACTTCATTTCCCAAATATGATCCTAAATAATTGTTTAATTTTGGAGCTAGAGGGCTCCCACTCAACTTTCATTTAATCATATTCTAACCATTGTGTAAGGATATAAAAAAAGCAAAACTTTACAATTTCTGACTTTACTGAATGTTTTAAGATCAACCTATTGGAAAGATGAATCCCTGCCTGTTTACTTTGACTATGGTGTATCATTTTTACTTCTTGAAAAAAAATAGATATTCATTTACTAACCTACTTCATGGGGGACCTATAAAACAGTGAAAATAATTATAACTCATAAGCTTGCTTTGAAGATTTAAGAAGTCATATAAATAATCTTTTTACAGTGCCTGAAACATAATAAGCACTCAAATGGCATTTGATATTATTTGGGGGGATTCATGATAATAAACACTAGACAGTTTTAAATGCATGCACATTAGTGGCCTTATTACCTGTGAAGAGCGTTATTCACCCCAAATATTAACGTCTACCTATTTAGAGAACTCAAATGTTATATGTGATTATTCAGTGATCATGGAGATTTAAAGTTGAAGAGACATTCCCAATCTCTAGTCCAGCCCTCTCATTTACATATAAGGACAGGTTGTGTGAAATGTGCATTTTAGCAAGGTTATGCAGATAGTTAAGGGTGAGACTAGAATCTGGGTTTTCTCGTGAAGTACCATGTATTTACCAGTACCACAAGTGGCTTATTTATATCTTCAAACCAATACTGACCAATGCATTTTCTCTCACATAATGAAATGTGAAATGCATGGCTATGGGTTTATACTATACAGGTATAGTAAAAAAGTTTGGCACATTTCTACACATTAAAAAATATTAATAATTTTAATAGTATTACAAAATCAATTCTTACTAGGAAAATTAGCAATATAAGTAAACAAAGAGCTTAAACTAAAAAACCAACCATGGTCCCTTTCTCAGACATACATATATACACACATATATTTGTTATGTTCATTTATGTCCTTTTATGCCGTTCCGTAAACAGATGTACGTATGTTCTAACTAAAAGGTCAGTTTAAATCGCACATACTGTTTTGTAATTTGGGTTGTTTATTTAGGAGGGAGCACATTTCCACACAGCTACTCATCTACAACATCATTTTTCTTGGTTGCATTATATTATAAGCTAATCCCAAAATTATTTTAATTAATTCCTCTTTGAAATCAAATTAATGAACAACAAGGAAAATTAGGCTGTTGGTAAGCAGGAGGCAAAAGAGAGTGAGAGAAAAATTGGTGGTGTTATTGAAAACCCTTTTTTTCTCTCATTCTTCAGACTTAGGCCTTCATGTGCCCGCAAATGGTATCAGACAATTGAAGGAAGACATACCTTGATGAGGATATACTGACTTGGGTCCTGCTGGGAGAGAAAGTGGAATGTTTGGTTGAGGGAATATTAAGTAATAAACTTGGAAATATGGGTCCTGTAAATGGCAACAAATGGAGTGTATTACAGAGTCCAAAGATGGAGGGTTAAATACCAAAGAGTAAGACGCCATATCTCCCCAGTGACGTGGGACAGGGCCATATATCACTGAGTTTGGGCATGGCTCTCAGTTCATATATGCCTGTATAAATTTAATATTGGATTATAAATGTATACACTTTAAATATGCAGGCACATCTCTTTCCATAATGTTTCTGAGAACCCAGCAGAAGGCTGACCAGCAGAGGCATGGAGTCACAGGTGTGGGGACAGGGGCAGTGCTGACTGAACTCTAAGACAGTGACTGCTCCAGGGTCTCATGACAGAAAAATTCTACACAAAGACTATATACCAGACTAATAGAACACTGTATGTTAACTAACTAGAATTAAAATAAAAACATAAAGTAAAAAAAAAATTCTACATAAAATTGGAACTCTAATTCTAAATAGCTCATCAAATTTCCATATTGTAAGAGCAAAACAAAGAATAATGCAGAATTACATGAGACTGTGACGGGAGTCGGGCAGAACCACCTCATTTCTTGTCTTTCTCTGAACCTGATTTTTTCATTTTCCACCCATCATATTTTCACAGTTGAGCAAAACTATCTGTATGAAGGGATCTGAAAGTTTCCCAGCTCACGCTGTTGCTTTCTTTCTTGCATCCTCTTCTGCAGTTCTTTGTGACCCTTTTGAATCCAACATCCACAATACATATTGTGTATATTTTCCTTATGAAATGTGTTTTTATCACTCAATAGTACACTCCTCACTTTTTCTGCAATACTAATAGCAAATTATTGAGAACACTAGTAATGCTTCTTGGATCCTGCTGGGTGTATCCACAGGCGCTGCCTTTGATCCGCATATCTGTCTTGTGTGCAGCCTGTCACAGTGCAAGGGAACAGGGGAAGCTGAGTGCCAAAGGCCCTGTTTGGGGACAGGCGCTTTGTGAATGTCCTGCCAACCATGCTGGCCTTGCGGAATTACAGCATGGGTGCACTGTCAGGTCTGCACCTAGCACGCTGACAGGTGGAGAGCAGTGGAGAAAAATTGGCAGTTTGTGTCTTCCAGGAGGCAAAGGCATGAAAAGCCTTATTCTCTCCCTTTGGAGGAGCACCTTCTATTTCGAAAAGACAAAGGTTGAAATAATAATAGTCACAAACAGAACACCTCTGACATTTTTCTTTGTGCTCCAAGTTCAAATGTTTCTTCAATCTAAGAATAAAATTCTCTGGCCATTTTATAGAAAAAGTACAATAAAATCACAGGTAAGGGTTAGCTATACTGGCTAATAAAGAGTGTTTACTTAAAAAACAACAACAACAAAACACTCACTTCTCCTCCATTGCTTCCTATATTAGAAAGAGGCAGACAGCTCTGCTGGTGCAGCATTATTGAAATAGTGTTCACACCCATTCCAGTAGATGGTTCACACACTTTAATTCCTGTTAAAAACTTAATTAAATTGCATGATTTATTAGCTTGTGTTAAATGTTGAGAAAAGCAGTCTGGAAAACCTATGCATTCTGTGTTAAGACCCAGCCAGCTGTCTCAGAGAAAAGACTTTTGGTCTTGTGTAAATTTTGCAAACTACTGAATCGCTAACAGGCTCTTTGTTGGATGTTCTTATACTCTTAATAGACTCCACATCACTTGGAAAAAGAAAAAAAGTCTTGTTCTAAAGAAAGAAAAGGCAATGTGTATTTTGTTAAACAAATTAGCATAGTCAATAATGATATTCTTGATGTCTAACAGATTCTGCTGCATCTCTATAACTATTAGCCTATAAAGATATTTTGTAACATAGTCCACCTCTAATTTTACTTTCTGTGAAACCAACTGTCAACTGTATTTATCTCCATGCTTTCAAACCTTCTAGAAATGCACATCTTTCTGTGATTGCTTTTAAGAGTGCAACCTTAATTCAGGCTTCCTACACTCCTCTGGTTTCTGGTGATATTAAACTCAAGCAAATTCACTCACTGAAATCAATCTGGGGGAAAAAACCCACTGGTCTATAATTTAAGATTATTTGACTGTTCACTGGCAAACGATTAGATAGCATAATCATTTACTGAGCCTCAATCTGCATTTTCTGAAATACTTGTACCTACTACATGAGAGATGAGAATGAAGAAAGGAGAGAAAAATAGTAGCAAACATCAGACAGCCGAGCAGTTGTGCAGCTCTGTAGTTGCAAGTCTAAGTTAAAATGCCTTCTGAGGGGCACCTGGGTAGTGCAGTTGGCTGAGAGTTCAGCTCTTGGTTTCAGTTCAGATCATGGTCTCAGGGTTGTGGGATTGAGCCCAGCATCAGGCTCCACAGTCAGCAGAGATTCTGGTTGAGGGTTTTCTCTCCCTCTGCACCTCGCACCCCCCACCTAGTGTGCATGCTCTCTCTCTCTCAAATAAATAAATAAATCTTTAAAAAAATAAAATAAAAGAAAATAAAAGAAATGCCTCGAGAAAGATTGAAGGAAGCTTGACTAACACAATCATCTAAGGTATTTCATATCTGTGGGTAGTCACACACAGTCACACGTGTGTGTGCATGCACACTCGCACACACATACATACACACATACACTCCTTGCTACAAACTCATCAGGGAGCGCCTCCCTAATTTAGGCCCAAGCTTGCAAAGAAGTCAGTTGTTATTTCTCTTTCCTGACACTATTACATCAAAACAGTATCCAGGCATTAGACAGTATTTATTAGCTTGTAAGGCCAGAGATAATGATCCCATTCAATCAGAACATATGAATAATTCAAGAGTCCCAACTTCACATAATTTCTGGCTCTACTTTTAAAACCAGTAAAAGAACTATTTGCATCATTTATTTATTTTTGGTGACAATGGGTAACAGACAAAAGATGTTTTGGGATGTGTGTGTGTTTCCTGGAAAGAGAGCCTCTTAGCTCTTTCATTTCAAAATGATCAAAGACAGTGCAAAAAGAACATGTCTACATATGTAAATATGAAAAAGCGTGATACTACAAGGGGGATATACATTATTACCTCTATATATTCTTTCTTTTTTTCTAAGATTTTATTTATTTATTTAAGAGAGAGGGCATGAGCAGGGGAGAGGCAGAAGGAGAAAGAGAGGGACAAGCCGACTCACTGCTGAATAGGGAGCGCAACACTGGGCTTGATCCCATCACCCCAAGATCATGACCTGAGCCAAAATCAGATACTTAACCAACTGAGCTATGGATTATTTCTATATAAATTTGTTTAGGGTGTTTTAATCACTGTGAGTAGTTTCATAATATTTTACAGAGGAAACAACTATAATTTCTATAAGACAATTGAAGCTATAATTTCATGGGTATTTTCTGCAGTGTGCAATCTGAAAAGTGCATTTGAAAGAGATGGACTCTTAACCAGCAAAGAGAAGTTGAAATAATTTAATTTTAGATGGACAATGTTGCCACTTCTTATTTTCTAACATAAACAGTAACAGGCAATGGAGGAGGGCACCATTTCCCCTCCAAAGTAGTTCTGTGCTATAGAACTTTTTGTGATGAAGGTATCTCTGATATTTACACTGCCCAATATGAAAGCCATTAGCCATGTGTGACTATTGAGCACTTGAAATGTGACTAGTGCAGCCAGGGAACTGTATTTTTTTTAAGATTTATTTATTTGAAAGAGAGAGAAAGAGAGAGAGAGACAGCAAGCACACAAGCAGGAGGGTCAGAAGGAAAGGGAGAGAGAATGTCAAGCAGACTCCATGCTGAGCAAGGAGGCTGATGCAGGGGTCAACCCCAGGACCCTGATATCAAAACCTGAATCAAAACCAAGAGTCATATGTTCAACCGACTGCTCTACCCAGGTGCCCCCAAGGAACTGTATTTTAAATCTTATTACTTTTATTTAACTTAAATATAAATAGCCACACGTGGCTAGTAACTCCCTGTTGGACATCATGGCCCTTAAGTCCTCAAAGAGAATGGCTATTGGATTATAAATATCAATAGGTAGACATTAATATTAAGGTTTTTTTTTAATCCTTCTTTTAAATTTACCATTTCTGTTGAAACACTCACTTTCTTATTACAGATTATCTGGGTTTTTGTGATTAATGCATCATTCTTTTGCCAAATCATTTGGCAAAATTGGAGTGAAATAGTGTTCCAACTGCTGTTTTTGGTAAGATGTACTCTAACGAGTGGCGTATGATACAACCATTGGAATGAATCAAGAAGAAGCAATAGACAAATTAGATAAGAGAAAGCTTTTATTGTACCTCAATGGCTTAACAATAGGCAAAAACGTATTATCCATTTAAAAGACCTTGGGAAGAAACGATATTTGGGAAACATTCCTATGAAAATATCTGGTCTTCAATGAGCTAATTAGCTTCTCTAAAAATATAAAATGGCTGTACTTTAGGAATTGAAGTACTGTTGATTGACACTCTTGTCTTTATTATATTCTTGTAGTCGGTTTTTCTCAGCCCCACATAGAATATTCTGAAGAAGAGGAGTCAGTAAAGTAGAAATGAAAGGAGAGGAGTCAGTGATATCAATCACTGTACGTACGAGGTTTTTTTGAAGCTTATAAACAACTACCATATGTATTGTCTCAATCAGTTGTCCACAGAAGGAAGGTCATTTTCAAATCTCAAAATACAGATGCATTTGTTAACTCCAGATACAGTCCAAGTGTGTGCTTGTGTGTTCATATTAGCCATTAATTAAGGGCCACTTGGGGGGACTTTAAGCTCTTAAACTGGATTAGTGACAGTGATCAAAAGGACCAATTGAGTTTTGTAAATTGGGTTGTACAAGATGGGGAGTAGACTTTGAAAAGGACTTCCTAAATGAGACATCATTGATTTCTTCATCAGAGCCTTAAAATGAGGGCTATTATTAAAAGGATTTGAGCAAAATCATCAACTTAATGTTGACACTATCTCCACAGTAGGTGAAATGTGATGTGTTGTACCAACAATTAGTATCAAAATTCTGGAAACAAAATCCAATGGCACTCTACGATTTAGAAGCTAAAAGGTTCTTTTCCCTATAATAGTGGCTGATTTAGAAAGAATCTCATTGGCATTCTTAAGAGTCATTAATAAGTATTTATATAAGCGTATTTATTGGATTTCTAAGCTGGATAATTAGAATGTTGTTAGACACAAGCATAATATTCATGTGTATTTTCTACTATTATTGTTCTTATTTTGTTAAGATGTGCCATTTTTTGAATTTCAGTTTTGGATACATTATTTCTAATGCTCACAAAATCTTCCAGGGTGCATGTTCCTATTTTGAAAATGAAGTGGGGGGAAGGTTCAAAGAGACTAGTAAAATTCTTTATGTCTATATGGGAAGTAGGTGCTAGAACTAAAATCATCCAGAATCATCCAATCCATGTCTTTATACGCACTTTTCTTGTATATGACCGTCTTCTCTCCTGTCTTTCAGAAACACACTGTTCATTGGATTTAGGGCCCCTCCAGGTAATCTAAGATCATCTCATCTCAGAATCTTTTACTTAATTACATCTACAAAGACGCTTTTTCCAGTAAGGTCGCAGTCACAGTTTCCTGGGGTTTGAGATGTGTGCATACTTTTGGAAGGCCACCATTCAACTATAGTCAGAAAGGCCTATTTTCTTTTTGAACCTGTGCCCCATACAATTGGTCCAGAAAAGGGTTCAAAGTACTCCTACTAAGAATGGAATTAACTCATAATGAATGATAAAAAACAGAATGGCAAACTATAGAACTAAGTAGTAGGCAGTATATGGAGTGATTAAGGGCACAGACATGAACATTGGGCTAACTGCCTTGCTTACAATCAATCCCACTCACATGCTCCTTGAAGATAAGCTGTGAACCCCTGAAATCTTATTTTCTTCATCTGTCTAATAGGATTAGTATCTCCCTCATATGGTTGCTATTGAGGCTAAATTATAAAACAAAACAAAACATGTCAAGAGTTTAGCAGAAGTAAACTTCTGGAGCAAGCACTAAGTAATGCTGGTCATCATTGTATGCTCCCCTGAAGCAACCTTTTTTGTTTCTGTAGGCATAGTTATTTAGGTCTTTCTATATCTATCTACTTATCTATCCACCCATCTTTCACTTATTTGCTCATCTGCTTGTTTGTGTTACTAAATGTATAGCTAAAAATAATTATAAGTAAGAATGAGTCAAGCGCAGAAATATGAGATTTACTTTCTTAGAAGTCACCTTCATGGGCCATAATAAGTAAAATGAACATTCTTTTGCCTATAAAGACCCTAAACATCCATCATCCATTTTCCATTATTGATCACTCTTATTTCAGGTTTTGTGATAGAAACAGGGGAGTAAAAGATGATTTAGACAATTCTGGCTATCAAACCATTTACATTCTATTCAAGGTAAGAAATGAGTTATACAATAATTGTCCTACAGCATATTTGGTGTTTTAAACATGTATGATCAGGAAACCAGTGGAACCAAAGATAATTTGGAGAGCATGTAATTTTGCAGGAAACAGGAGAAGCAGGTCGGAAGACTCCTTACCCAAAGAGTTTGACTACAATGGGAAGAGCACAGGTCCAGAAGTCTGGGGGGAAATCAGAGGAATAAATCCTTTCCTTGTCACTAATCAGTTGTTCCTTAAACTCCCAATAATTCTCTTCTGTAAAACTAGGCTAATATGTATATCATTAGATTGTTGTGCGAGTTAAATAATGCATTTAGAACAATACCTGGTATCTCTCAAAGGACATGAATATTAACCATTTAGTTGTTGTTGTTATAATCACTGTTAAGTTCCTATTACGTAAAAGCTCAACAGGTCTTGTGTCCTTCCTTCCCCTGACTGGCAACTCCCATCTCAGAACTATTTCATCAAGAAAGCCATTATATATATATTAACCCTCCCTGCCCCATTTTCTATGCTCTCTGATAACAGTCCATGTACGTTGCAATAATCTCGCTCCTGTGTTTTTCTTCTCCACTACACTGTGGTCTCCTTGAGAACTAGAAACATATCTTATTCATAAATATTGCCCTAGGCATATAATAAAAGATTAGTCAGTGACTGTTTCTTGGACTGTTAAGATTTCAGGTACATACTTTCATGCTCTCCATTCCAAAAAAAAAAAAAAAAAAATCTGATAGTCTATGAAGTTGTGTTAACACACCCCAAAAGAAATTTCTTATAAATAACTTCAGATCAGAACATTAAGATGAGGTCCATTTAGTATAATTGTATTAGTTTTCTATTTCAAGGTAACTAATCATCACAAATGTAGTGATTTAAAATAGCATGCATTTTTTATTTAACAATTGGGGTTCTTCAGGGACCTGTGAGGTTGGAATTGAGGTGTAGGGTAGGGTTGCAGTCTCATCAGAACAAATGGGAAAGGATTTGCTTCCAAGCTCCCTCTGGTTGCTGCCCAGAATTCATTTCCTTGCAGCTTTAGGATTCATGGATGCTTGCTTCTTCAAAACCAGCAGAAAGGACTGAGCCTCTCTACAGCAAGGTTGTTAGCAAGGTGGAGTTTTACATAATATGATCATAGGGGTGATATCCCAAACCTTGGCCATGTAATATAACATAATAATGTCAGTGACATCCCATCATCTTCACCACATTCCATTGGTTAGAAGGAATTCCCACCCACACTCAAGAAGAAGATATTGTACAAAGGGTAAATACAAGAGGTGGGGACCATTGGAGCCACCATAAACTCTGTCCTCCACAGTAATGTTAGGGGTGCCCAAGAGTTCTGAACTTCAGACTTTTATTGCTTTTATTGAGGACCCTGGATCCAGAACCAGGATTAGATAAGGACAATAGTATATAACAATGCTATATGCATTAAGAGGAAAAAAAAAACCAGAATGTGAAAAAGAATACAAAATACTTCTAATGTAATTCTCTGTAATGAAAATCATATAATGCTGAGGCATATTACTGCACGAACTTGGAAGTTTCTTCTTGTTGATATATTTTGGTAGAACCATCATTAGGAAGATAATTCATCACGCTAGAAGAGTTGTACTGAGCATTATAAATCACTATAATAATACACTGCACCTGATAGTTATTAATTTTAGTGCCGTCTGATTTATCATAACATTAAACCATTCTGTATTTGAAGAGAGACAAATCGAAGTTTATTTTCTTGGTGTTCTGAGATATGGTGAGCACAAGATGCTTAAGAATAATATAATTAGAAATTAAGAGTTGCTGTATATTCTGGACCAGAGTCTATGACTACATGGATTTGGTAGTTAGATATCTTAACTGCAATTTTTTTTCCGTGTGTGTGTGTGTGGGGGGGGTGTTTAAAGAGTCACTCTAGGGGCGCCTGGGTGGCACAGCGGTTAAGCGTCTGCCTTCGGCTCAGGGCGTGATCCCGGCGTTCTGGGATCGAGCCCCACATCAGGCTCCTCCGTTATGAGCCTGCTTCTTCCTCTCCCACTCCCCCTGCTTGTGTTCCCTCTCTCGCTGGCTGTCTCCATCTCTGTCGAATAAATAAATAAAATCTTTAAAATAAAATAAAATAAAATAAAGAGTCACTCTATGTTTGTCCACGTGAAGGTAGTTGGGAAACTTACCCGGATTGTGATGCCTGCTTAGGACGCCACATCGACTGCCTGAATGATGCAGCCAATCTGACTGTTCCAGGAACCTCTTCTCTGTAGGCTAATGGGGGAAGACCACCTTCCCAGCTTGAGGAGGACTTCACTAGGAATTGTGCTTTCCTTATGGAACCTCTGAATAAAGGTCCAACTCAAAGGACTTTAAGAGTTAGGGAGCTAGAGTTACAGAGTGAAGAAGTTGTGATGTCAAGTACTAGTGTCAAGCAAATGCCCCATCCCCACGTGGCAAATACTAGTCATGCCCAACGTGCTATTTCTGCTCAGGAGGATAGGCCTAATGATGTCCAACAAGCCATGAGCTGGGAAGTACCTATAACTTCTACAGTTTAATAATCCACGAAGAGATCACTTTTGATAAACATTTCTCTAATATTTTCTTATTTTTTGTGAATAAAATGCTATCCTCCAGAGGCAGTTGCAGCTGGATGTTCCCTGCTATAGGCTGAGGGATTTGGTGGCCATTTCAATGCCACGTCTTAGAAAACAATGAATGGCTATAGAAATGTTTCAAGCCAAAGGAGGCTAACATGACAACTAAATGCCACACCTAATTCTAAACTGAATCCTGTATAGGAAGGAAGTACAGTGCTATAAACGACCTTAAATAAATCATTTAGTCAGTTATTCATCAAATGGTTATATAAGGCTTCTACTCTGCTGTGCTACCACTGCCTGTAATAGCATATTATGTATTTATTTTAAACTATAATATAGATGATAAGCTATTAATACATAGCAACATAAATGTCATATGGCATATTCTATTTCCTATTTCCTCATTATAATAGGGAAAGGCCAGCATTTTGTGAGGTTCCAAATGTAACTCTATTTTCAGAAGTGTGACCATTTTAAACATAAAAAAAAGAGAGAAGAAACTCTTCATATACCTGCCTATGTATACAAAGTTAATTAGCTTTTTCACTTTTATCATGTGACTTAAGTGTTGCTTCGCTTGCAAGCAAAAAAAGATGTATGGTCTCACTTCTAATAAAAATAGCAATATTTGATTAACTTATTTTTGATACAATGTAAATGATCAGGCAGTCTCCTGATTCCCGTTCTAAGAGTGATTCACTGTACCTACCTACCAGCGAATTATTCAGATTATTCAAATTATTCAGAACAGCATCTCCTCAACTTACTTTTAAAAGTTATCATGTATTTTCCAAACACCAAGGACTCGTGCATGCTAAGGCCTACTTGCATAAAGGAGCAAGCAAAAAATTGCCTCACAGAAAAACTAATAGCTTCATGGGCTGACACTAGATTTAATTTATATGTTTAATATACAATAAGCACTGAATATATCATAAATGCACAATTGGGATCAGCAGTCACTTACAACATAACATACAATGAGATGGTTATTGGGAGGGTTTGCCTGTGTGCAGTTGGGCAGTTTCAGTGCGGTGACTTCATTCATCTCTCAGCAATTGTCTAGCCTTCTCTGAAGTGGCACACCTTTAGGCAATTTTTGCATAAAAATAACTATCTAAATCTATATAATTTTTAGACCCACTTATAAAATACCTTTTTTGCAAAATATCAGGTTCCTTTGAGGTTCTGCTTGTTTTTCCAGAACACAATTCATATCACACAAATCATAGTTTGGGAAAACCTGGTCTCATTTCTCCTGCTCTGCTGCTTCTAGTTACGACTCTGAGACAGGGAGTTTTGGAAATGTAGAGTTTGTCTATGGCTGTATTTATCTCTGGCTGCACTACAAGATGAAACCTAAATTATGTCTGCATTATCATTTCCTTTGTTCCTTTCCACTGGCCTATATCATCGATGGTGTTCTGTGGATGGTGTTACAAATGGCAGAATGATAATATCGTGCCAACTTTTAGGCACCCCTACACTAAACTTCTTTTTAAAAAATGTGTCACAGTTGGGCACATAAATACAAAACCTGGATTCCTACATGCAAAGTGAATAAAAAGCAATTTCTTGGTAATTCAGAGCCCCTAAACAGAGAAGTAGAAAATTTAGATTTGGATAATTGAGCTCATCTTTATCAATGAAATGTGCTTTAACACTCTCACCTTCCTTTCTATCTGCCTGACACCTGCTTATTTTCTTCTTTTTTTAGACTTCCTTTCTTGATGCCCAAGATCAGATTAGCTATGTCTTTACTGTGCTCCCTAACACATTCCAATCACAACACTATCTCCCACTGTAATGTGATTTCCTCTTTGGTTTTGTGTATTTCCTAGTGGATTTGTAAAAACTCTATGTGTAGAGATTATTTCCCTGGTTCATTATTGTCTTGTTGGTGCCAAGCATTGTCTCTGGTACATAGTAAGTGCTCAACAAATATTTGTTAAATTAATAACTGTTCTCTCCCCTTTACTTTATAGCTAGATATAGATATAGATGCCAAGAGGAGTACAGCCAAGAATTAACAATTGTATGAGCATATCTCATGTTTTCATAATCCAGGTGTTGATAGCATTGAAAAACACAATGTCAGTAATCTTCTGATGTCTTTACTATCTGCATTGGCTGAAAATTTCAACAGTCAGTTTTCCTAAAATGAGTATTGAATAATGTTGGCTCAATTAGATTTCAGCTATACATGTGCTTTGCTTATGTGTCAATTTTTCCTTCACTTTTTTTCCCTTTGTCTCTTCATCTTCATTGTTGTTGCTGCTGTTGTTGTTGTTGTTGTTGTTGAGTTCTTGTTTAGGAAATAATTTTGGCTATCAAACAGTTAAATTGTGGGCAGCACTGCTGAGTTGGGTTTCTATGTGCTTGATGTTCTTATCGTTAACTTTAAATTGACCTATGCTATAGGGCTATTATGAAATACAATTGTAATGTTTTTATTTTTATTTTTTTTCAGGTTCACTTTTGAGTATCTTAGATACTTCTCTTTGAATAAAATTTACAATCCTACACTGTAGGTGATGGATCTCTGAGGGAGTTAAAAATAGTGCAGTCCACAGTGGGAACAGTGGAGAGACTTATAAGTCCGTGTGTTAGGGTTCTTCAGAGAAACAGAACTAATAGCATGGATGGATGTATGCATGGATGGATGGATGGGTGGTTGGATGGATGGATGAATATAGAGATAAAGACAAAGGTTTTAAGGAATTGACTCGTGTAATTATGGAGGCTGACAAGTCCAGAATCTTGCAGAGTAGACTGATATATTGGACATCCAGAGAAGAGCAGATGCTGCAATTCAAATTTGAAGGCAGTCTGCTGGCAGAATCCCCTCTTCTTTGAGGGACATGAGTCTTTTTCTACGTAGACTTTCAACTGATTATGGAGAGTAATTTGCTTGACTCAAAGTCTACTGATTTAAATGTTAAACTCATCTTAAAAATACCTTCACAGAGATATTGAGAATGATGTTTGAACAAATCCCTGGTTACTGTGGTCTAGCTAAGCTGACACATAAAATTAACCATCACAGTCCAGGTAATACATCTCTTTCCCCATACTTAACAGACATAAACAATACAGAGAGACAAAGCTGTTGTGTGAATCTTGTTTGGGATCTCTTCCACCAGAGCAAGGGGAATCTAGGAATCAGTAGCAAACAGGATCAATAGTTTTCACCATTAAATTTAGAATGGGCTGTCCTAGCAACTTGTACAGCTTTAGGTATTAAGTCATTCTAAAGCAGTGCCATCAGTTGCTTCACTGTCAAAAATAACTATAAATTCACACATATATGGTAAGTAGCATACACATTGTAGAGTACAATCATTCCTATTGTCTGCTTACTTCTGTGATAAATGCATAGAATCTGATATTGAATATCAGAAATGGAACCCAAGAGGCTAGAAGCTGGCTCTAAATTTAGAGTATAAGATCTATTTGGGTTCTAAATTTGAGAAAATGATTGTTCCTTGCTCCCAATCAATGATGAGTGCTAGAAGAAACATAAACTATGTACATGCTACATTTTCTTTTACATTTGTAAGCACACCAATTGCTTTTTATCCATGTTTGAATGCTTCCACAAAGCACGATCAAGAATGCTTGTAAAAATATTTGTCTACATGGGAAAGGGAAGTCCCATGTTTTCGCCATGTGGAAAGACAGGTGGCCTCCTGGAAGGGGTCTACTTCTGTATGTCATAGATGGGAATGGCCTTCCCTGATGAAAGACAAAGTGCCCAAAGAACTTGTCAAGTGACTTGTCTTAAGGTAGACCAGGTGCTCACAATACCACACAAGAAAGATACTACGCAGTGGGGTTTGTTCTCTCCCTGATGCGTGCAAGGTCCATTATAGATAATGGGAATTGCATGTGTATTCACAGAAAGCGCTACGCTGTGTGAACTGCAAAGGAAAAGAAAACACAGGCATGAGATTTTAAAAGAAAGAAAAAAAAGAAAAAAGGAAGAAAAAAACCTAAAAACATTTTGCTTCTGTACTTCTATCGTGATAATAAAAACTATTGATGCTGAAAATGAAAGCATACACTTTTTAAAGAAACTAACTATGGTTACGTACCCTCCCACCTACGTGTAAGCTCAGATTCAAGAGCATATTTGGCAACTGGTACTTTAGCTATTCATTTGCTTCCATAAAACAGTAGGTATATTGCATGGGGGTGTTGACTTTATTTTTCTCTTTTTAGTTATTTATTTTCAATGATTTAAAAATATTATAATTATAAATTCTGGAATTAATGTAACTGTATAAATATAAACTTTTTTTTATGTAAAGACCAGACACACAGGCTCTGGTAAGCATGTACATATCCAGCTACCCTTCAAATAAAAACAATAGTCATAGGGATCAGAATATTTTCAAGATTATAATTTTAGGCAATAGTTGGTAAGAATATAAATTAGTTATTATTAAAACAGGTAACATCAAAAACTCAAACACAGATGGTACTTCTTTGATGTACATAAAATTTGGGGAATGTGTAAATATTTTGAATTCTTGCCAATAGCTAAGCACAAATTCCTAGCATGGATCAAAATCTTGCAAAATGAATCTTGGCAAAACAATAAAACAAAACAAAACACCAGAAAATATTGAGTCAGTCCCATAAAAGGCAATAAATAGACTGCAAATAGCAATTGCTTTATTTCCAAGTCAATTCATTTTGGCAAACTGCATGGTAATATAATGTCTTTTATATAGTGCTGAAAGAAGTTTTCAGTGTGACTTGTGAATAGACCCTTTACTAATGATTAACACTTACTACATGATAGTTAATATTCATAATAGAGGAGGTATGGTTTCTGCAATATAATTTAATCAAATGCCATAAGAATTTTCTAGGTTTTTGTTGTTTTTTTTTAACTGACCAGCATCCAATTATCCCTGTGTGTGGTTTCTGTGTACAAAGGGAAGATAGTTTCTCTTTCACATTGCTGCCATGACCCCTGGGGCTGTAAGAATTATTAAAATCACAGCCACAACTTAGATTTGCCTAGGCAATTAATAATTCTGGAACTTCTCTAGTTCCACTGGATGAATTTTCCAACATTCTAATAATAAAGTTGATAAGAATAACTATGATGATGGCATTAATCGAGTCTACACTGTGCTCTGCATAAATCATTGTTCCTTCTCACAGTTATCCTGCTAAATACTCCTAGTAAAAGTGCCTATTACAGATGAGGAAACTGGGCTCAGAAAACTAAATATCTTTCTCAAGATTACACAGCTAGAAAGTGCTTAAATGACTAAGCCCAAGTGTCCATGACCCTATAGTTAATGTTTTCTCTCCATCAGCCATGCGGTATATCTTTATATGGGTAAATGCTTATCTTGTGATCAAGAATTAAGTTACTCTATATTAGAGGTGGTCAAATAAAAATTTCCCATGCCACGACAAATAATTTTTATGTAAAAGGAAAAATAATATTTCTTATATTTATTGACATAACTTCTTAATTTTAATATTGTCCAATAAATTAAAGCCACTCTAACAAATCACATCAATGCTTTGTTATATTTTAAAACACAATACAATGATTAAAAATTGTATTGCAAATAAAAACTCCTTTAAAATTCATGGTACCAAATATATATGGGTTGCATGTCTGTTGATATAGAATGTTTCAGTGTACTTTAAATTCTGGAATTGGAGGATGTCTATTAAATTAGGACATCAAAGAGCATCAAAGTCCTGGGCTAATTTGCTTATCTCAGCCCTTGTCTAAATCCATCACCAGAAATAACAATGTCCCAATATTGCCAAGGTTCTGGGGCATCTATTTCTTTTAACCAAATGCTCTATATTTTAGAGTTCCCTACAAGTGCATAAATATTAGAAGGTTTTTCTACCAGAATGAATGCTAAGTGCTTAACTTATTTTCCCCCAAAGTTTTTGAAATAGAAAAGAAAACTTCCTTTTGTTTGACTCAAATTGGGTTTCCAGATGTCCAAGGTCAAAGGTTGGAAATAAAAGTATCAAATTTTGGCCTACTCTAACCAGTCAGTATGCCCAAATGTGTGAGAGCTTTCCCAGAGGGTGTCCTTTTGTAGTTTTATTTTTTCTCTTGTCTCTCCTGGTAAGAGGTCCATATTGACTCTGCTAAATTGCCATTCTAATTCCACCTTGTAAGTGGTCTAGAGCTCTTGTATTTATTCTTCAGTAATTGACTGCGTTATGAACCTTAAAATGCTTGTCATAAGTGCATAAATTTGGAGAAGTTGGTAATTCTCTTCTTCTTGAGTTTGCCATGCTATGTTCTGCTTGGTAACATTTGATCTTCTCTGTCTTTTTTAACAAACTGCTAATATAAGATGAGAAAATGTGAAATAATAAAAAACAGAGATAGTGTGAGATTGAGTTTTTATTTTTTTGTCTTGGCTGAATGGTTGATATTTAACAATTACTTTACATTTTAAGAATATTTTTTATTTTTTAATTTAATTTATTTATTTACTTTTTGCTGGTCACATTTATTCAGAAAATATTCTGAATTGAACTTTTACCCGAAAATATATCACAGGATTCCTTTCAAAGGCTTGAATTCAAATGTCAACTTGAATTACCATATTATCAAAAATAAACCTAGAGTAGCATCCATGACTTTTGTTCTTAATTCTTCATGAGATATGCTAAACAGCTTATGATGTTATAATTAATAACTCAACAAATATAAAATGAGCACTTATTAGAGAAATGCCCAGCACAGAGCAGGAACAAAAAAATTAGTCTCTTCCCTTCTGTTAAGTTTAAGTTGAATTATTATATATGCTTTCTACAGTTTATTATAGTGTTTGGGCCTTTTATGTAGATTTTTAAATTATGGGACATCCCATGAAGCAGTCTGTAAAGCTGTCTGTCTAACCAATGCCTCACAGCCCCATGGTGAGGAAGCCACAAAAAACAGTGAGGGAAAAAAGGAAGAGTTGGAAGTGAGAAAAGAGAAAAATTATGAGGGTAATAAGATACAAATGCCAAAATTAATCCATGATCTCTTATTACCTGGGAGAACGTAACAAAGGAAACAATGTGTTACAGCTGTAAGCACAACAATGCACTTGAGTTCTGTTCCCAAAACCTCAGACTTTTCATTTCAACTGATACAAATACTATGTCCATATTCAAAAGGAGAGTTTCTTGTATGTTTCTGCTCCTATCTTTCAAAACTTGTATTTAACCAAGGACGACTGTTCTTTGCTCTCTTAAGAGTTGTTGAACACATAGAGCACCTGGGTGGCTCAGTTGGTTAAGTGTCTGCCTTCAGCTCATGATCCCAGGGTCCTGGGACCCAGCTCCACGTTGGGCTCCCTGCTTAGCGGGAAGCCTGCTTCTCCATCTCCCTCTGCCTGCCACTCTGCCTGCTTGTGATCTCTCTCTATCAAATAAATAAATAAATAAATAAAATCTTTAAAAAAAAAAGAGTTTATTGAATCCATATAGCATTGTCTGAGAAAAATGAAATTGTTAAATTGCATTTCTCACAAAATATATGAGCAGATAATAAAATGTGCTCTCTGATTTTATTCATAATTTTTAGTTCTACATATAACCTTAATATAGGGTTCACTTTTAAAAAATGTTTGGACCTAAGCTTGGATGTTTTGGATAATATATCAAACTCAAACCAATTACATAAAAAGAAGTCTACTGGTTGTAAAACCATTCAATTCTAAGTACTATGAATATAACTTTTAAAGGTATAGCTTGAGGAGTCAGATTGCATGGCCCTTTAAATCCCGGCTGTCCCAATTTGGCTATTAATATTACTTGTCTTATTACAGTTTCCTTGTTTATAAATACCTGTTAGGTTTATTATGAGGAATAAAAGAGGTGGCATATATAAAGCACTAAAGGGGTCTAACACATAGCTGTTATTATGAATTACAATGAAAAACTCCACAGAGGCAGGGGTTTTTTTTTTTTGGTCTTATTTGTTCACTGATGTATTCCAAACACCTAGGAGAGTGAATACATATAATAAAAGTTCAAAAAAATTTTGGAATAAATAAATGAATCTCCCAATTTAAAGAATAATTTTAGGGTAATCAGTTACACTTTTAAGACAAAATATGACTATTAATTAACATTATTAAATGTCAATAGAGTCAGAAGAAATACAATCCATTTAAATGTACAGAAATATGCAAAGAAAATGGGATTTTTAAAAAATATTTTATTTATTTAAGAGAGAGAGCACAAAGGGAGACTGAGAAGGAGAAGCAGACTCCCCACTGAGCAGAAAGCCTGATGTGGGACTCGATCCCAGGACCCCAAGATCATGACCTGAGTCGAAGGCAGGCACTTAACTGACTGAGCCACCCAGGCGCCCAGAAAATGGGATCTGGATTTACTTATTTTTGAAGAGGACTCATAGATCTGGTTCAAAAAATTAAGTATGTTTCCAAGAGACACCTGAGGGGGAAATATCGCATAGAGTAGTACAAGAAGAATTGATGGGAAATGTATAACAAGCAACGCAAATAAAAATTAAAGTGATATAGTAATTTTATTTATCAGACAAGATAAAATTTGAAGGGAAAACTATAAGTGGTGGCAAAAATACTAATAAAGAAAATATTCATAGGAATGTGTAATAATTATGAACTTTTTTTTTAAAGATTTTATTTATTTATTCAACAGAGATAGAGACAGCCAGCAAGAGAGGGAACACAAGCAGGGGGAGTGGGAGAGGAAGAAGCAGGCTCATAGCGGAGGAGCCTGATGTGGGGCTCGATCCCATAACGCCGGGATCACGCCCTGAGCCGAAGGCAGACGCTCAACCGCTGTGCCACCCAGGCGCCCCAATAATTACAAACTTTTAAGTATCTAGTAACTTAGGTTTAAATATGTAAAGCAAAATCTACAGATTTAAGATGAGATTGTATCCAATACAGCCTTCCCAGCAAATTTTAACATACTCTTTGCAGAAATTGAGAATCATGAGAAACAAATTAGAAATTTAACAGGATTTGGACAACATAGGTGAGTTTGGTATATCTCTTATGACCCTTCATTCCACAAATAGATAACACACATTCTTGTCAAACACACATGAAACATCTTAGAAAACTGAACACTTTTTAGGCCATATAAGGAATCTCAAAAATATCTTAAAAATAACTAAATGTTGGCAACATTGATTACAATGCAATGAAATAAGAAATCAAAAGTTCAACTATGGATAGATCTTCCCTTCCCTTATGCTTAAAAACCTAAGACTCTTAAGCTACTTGAAAATAAAAGTATTCACATCTAGAAGCCAGAAAAGAAAAAGGAAGACAAAAAAAGGCAAAATAGGAGAAAATCTAGGAAAATGTAAGTGGAAAAAAGAAAAAACAGCAGAAGTTAATAAAAAACACAATAAATGCTCAAAAAAGAAAAATAAGCTCCTTGGAAAGAATAATGCAATATTAAAGTACAGGCAAACTCAATCAAGAAAATAACATCAAAGTCACATGTAAATAATATTAGGAACAAAAATGGGGCAATAACTACAAATAGAGTGGAGATTTTTAAAAAGGTGCAAGACATTATGGTAAATAACTATAAATTGGAAACTTGGATGTAGTGGACCGTTTCATAACTGGTAAGTGTCTAAGGTTGAATCAAGAAGAAATAGAAACCAGAGTATATTAATAACTAGCAAACAACTGAATAGGTATCATAATCAAAGTTTTAAGAACATGTTTTACCAGATTTTCAGAAAAGAGATAATCTCTCTCTAATTACACTCTGTCTGATAGAAAGTATAAATAAAGATGAACAAAACACGGGGAGGTTATTCTTTCAATGCTGTAAAGATAATTTTCTTTGTTCTTTTTTTCTCTGATGTTCAGTGCTTCAAAGCTGTGGGAAAAAAAATGGCAACCAGAATATGTTAATAAAGTGACTCACCACATGCACCCTGAATTCCGGACATAAGTCCCCAGTATAAACTCCTGCTATATGTTCCAGATCCAATCCTTTAATTTCATAATCTCCGTCTTTCAGAATGAAGAAATTTGCCCTTTCCACAGGTTTCTCTCTAAAAAGAAGGGTGCCTCACTCTGTAGCATTAGAAACCTGATACCAAAGGTCATTTCTCTGCCATGAATTCCTAATCTTAACCATAAGCTCCCTTCCCATATTTGATAGGGAAAATAGATGCCACTGTCACTAATTATTTGTGACCTCCCACTCTTCAGCTTCCAGTAACACACATAAAAATATCCAAAAACATTCTCTATCCCTACTTCCTCAAAGGCTGACACATGTCCAGGTTAACTGCATTACAATGTCTATTATGTTTTTTCAACATCCCTAATATCTTTCCTTCTCCTGAGACTTTTCCTCACCCTCCACCAAAGATTAAAAATAAAACTAACATCAAAACACTTGTATTAGTTTTCTATTGCTACATAACAAATTACTGCAAACTTGGCAGCTTAAAATGAGCACAATAGACTAAAATCAGCTGTTGGCCAGGACTGCTATTTCAACTAAGGCTCAGGGTTCTCTTCCAAGCAGATTCAGGTTGTTGGCAAAACATCTAGTTCTTTAGGGTTGTAGGACTCAGGTTCCTGTTTTCTTGCTGGCTGATGACTAGGGGCTGTTCCTAGAGTCTGCCTCCAGTTCCTTGCCATGTGATCTCCCATAAATAGTTAACAAAATGGGTGTTTGGTTTCTTCCAGGCTATTTGCAGCATACCTCTCTAACTTCCCCTTCTGATATCAGCTACAGAAACTCTGCTTTCAGAAGGCTTACCTGATTAGGTCAGACTCATTCAAAATAGTCTCCCTTTTGCCATATAAGCTACCATAATCACAAGAGTGACATATTGTATTGACAGATTCTCTTCATATTTAAATAAGAGAGAATTATACAGAGGGTGAGGCTCACTGGGAGCCATCCTGGAGTTTTACCTTCCACAACACCCAAATCAAATCCAAATTAACCAAAAGATTCTTTCTTTCTATCTCCCTCTTTTATTTCCCTTTACAATGAAATGTGAGCTAATTCTTAGATTTACTGCTTTCTCTACTTTCTCACCTCTCATTCTGAAATATTTATTTATTTATTTTAAAGATTTTATTTATTAATTTGATAGAGAGAGCGCTAGCACAAGAGAGGACAGGAGACATGAATGGGGGGAGGGGCAGAGGCAGAGGGAAAAGCTGACTCCCTGCTGAGCAGGGAGCCCAATGCAGGGCTCCTTCCCAGGACCCTGGGATCATGACCTGAGCTAAGGCAGACCCTTAACTGACTGAGCCACCCACATGCCCCAAAATAGATTTTCTTTTAAAACTATGCCAAACCCATATACACTGTTGTCCAGTAGCCATCTCCACTTAGAACATCTCCCAAACGGCATGTCCCAATATGAACTTATTATATCTTCTCCCTTTCACTTCTTTTATTGTCCTGATATAATTAGTTGCCCAATCAACTATCTGTTCATCCAAAATAGAATCCTGAAATCCCACTTAAGTATATATTTTTTATTTCCCACATTTCAGTAGTCATTAGGTCCTGTCAATCTTATGTGAAAATGGAATCTGGTCTCTTCCCAAACCATGTAATCATTATTTTAGTTCAGTTCTATTAAAGTTTCCATTTAGAAACTTTGACTGCTATTCCTCCCTGTCTCCCTAAAGATAGAAATGTCCAAGGAGTGGTTTGAGGTCCTTTTAAACTTCAAAATCCACAAGACTAACACTATCAACTTGTGTAACTGATAAAAGATAAGCAGTCATAACATACCATTCCTTGAAACCTGATTGGATTAATCTTTAAAATCACGCTAGTATATATCTATGAAATCTTTAGATGGACTTATTTATGTAAGTTCTCTACCTTTCAAAATACCAACAAGGATGGATTAAGTAAACAGGCTTATTAACGTAACTTCTAAACCCCATTCTACTCCCAATTCACTTCCCCATCCAGATAAGTAACTTGAGAAAAAAAAATATTTATTTCAATTGCTCTTTGGTATTTCAGTTAAATCTTTATCATGGTAATATCCCTCGGTGATGTTTTCCTAAAACTCTATCCACCCACCCCTAAGCCATATTTTGTTTCAAAATATTCTTTTATGTGATCTTGTCCAATTTAGCTCTCCTCCAGTGTTACTGCTCCACAGCCTTCCCCATGCCCAGCCCCACTCCGTTTCCTTGATCTTGTAGCAATCATTACCATCCTGCAAACTCTAATTAGATTGTTCTGTGAGAGGCAGTGATTAATCCTCAGGGAACCAAGTGTCTTCCAAAAGGTACGACGGTGGCTCACTTGGGCAAATTTCCTCAAACAGAGAAGCGACATTAAAGGATATCAGATATTCTGGATCTCAGTTCTTCCAGGTGTTTCCCAAACTCTAACACAGTGCATTTTAAGACTTAACCCTCATTAACTTTGAGACTTCCGGAGATGGACAGCTGTATTGTAAAATCATATATTGGCTGGAGTTTGGGAATTTTAAAGTTATTAAAAAGTTAACCCAACCTTGTTTGTGTACAACTGCAGCCCTCTCTTGGGCATGTCATTTACACAGTAGAAATATTTTTTGATAAGACAACTCTGGTATAACAGACTACTAAACATTGCTGGATAATGTTTTAAAAACCTTTAGGCCACCAGCAGGCTTAAAATGGGTTTGTGTCTCATATCTTTGCTTTCAAAGTCCTGCAGTGACTTTACATATATTTTTGTGCTAATTTAGATATCATTGAGCTGAAGACTCCATTGTGAACACCTTTAATAATCTTGAAGGAAAATATAGTTTGGTACACTAGAAAAGTCTTTTTCTCTTACTATCTCTGCACATTAAATCTAAAAAATTAATCTCAGCCGTTTGCTAAAATCTCTAAATAGAAGATTTTTTTGGCATTTGCTTCCGGAATAAAAATGTGGAATGATCTGAAATACTTTAAAAGTATTTGATGTTTCAAACTGTTTCTAACATGACACAATTTAAACTTCAAAGAAATAGTGATTTATTCAATAAAATAAATTGTATGGTTCTGAATGATGGCTCAAAGGACCTTTGCGGGCCCATGCTTTCCCTTAAATCATGGATGGTCTTATCTCAATTTGAGAGCTTGAAAATTTTTTTTTCTTTTTGTTGCCTTAGTTACTTCAGTTTTAATATTGTATTTAAGAGGTGACTAAAAGATTGTCTTTAAAAATTGTCAATATAACGACACTGATATGTGATACGTAGAATTGTCTATTGAAATGGAGATAATGGCCATAGCTTTTCTGACAATCAGCACCAGTTTGAAAGAAATACCTGAAATACTTTTCTAAATGGAAACTTTAATCGGAAAGAAAAAAACAGTCTGTGAGAACACATACTTTTTCAAAAATTAAAAAATATTATTTTACTATATATTTCAATGTGGCTTGAATGAATTTCTAGGATTACTAGATTTAAATGATGATAATTTTCTTCAAAACCATCATTAGAATGATTTACCAAGCCTTTGCTTATGAAAGGCACTTATTGAAACCAGACAAAGTTAGTTAGAAAGATAATCCCTGGACACTAGAATTAATGATCCACATTAGGGCACCTGGGTGGCTCAGTCAGTTAAGTGTCTGACTTGATTTCAGCTCAGGTCATGATCTCAGGGTTGTGAGATCAAGCCCTGCATTGGGCTCTGCACTGAGCTTGGAGCCTGCTTAACATTCTCTCTCTCTCCTTCTCCTTCTGTCCCTCCTCGCTTGAGCCCTCTCACTCCCTCTTAAAAAAAAAAAAAAAAGGAATGAATGATCCACAAAAATTTATCAGGCTGATATAAATAATCATTAAAATACATCGAGCACATACTATATGACAGGCATGTTCTTTGTATTTACTTATTTATTATTGTATACTATTATATATAAAATCTCATTTTTCAGACGAGTAAATGAGGCAAAGAGGTGTGTGCCTTGTCTAAATCTACTGTCTAAAGTCATATAATTAGTAAATGAAACAGTTAGGATTCAGACTCATAGTCCATGATCTTAACCATTAGGGTACACAACCTTCAAAGAAGCAACTGACTTGATTGAACTCTGTTGATATTTTTAAGTATTAGCTTTAAAAGAACACCTAATATTGGTATATACTGAGAAATAGAAACTGGCAGCAGAAAACCAGAAAAGAGAAAGGATAACCATTTTCTACTTTGAGGATTCACAAGAGTCTGGGAAAAAGCTATATTAGTATTTTAAAACAAAAAACTTTTGAAACCATAACAAAACATGCATTTATTTTAATTTGACAATGATGTTTTGCCACCTATTTTAAATATACCCTTTATATTTCATTTATACCAAATTTATTATAGATGTGTAATAAATTTTTAGATATATAAATACCTATATCTATATGTATTTCCATCCAGAAAACTTGATCTTTCTAAAATGAGCCATTATTTCATCCCTCTAAGAACATTTTTTAGGGGTGCCGGGGTGGCTCAGTCTGTTAAGTGTTGGACTCTTGGTTCTGACTCAGGTCATGATCTCATGGGTTGTGAGTTGGAGCCACATGGGGGCTCTGCACTCAGAGGGGAGTCTGCTTGAAGATTCTCTCCCTCTGCCCTTGCCCCCACTTGCATGCTTTCTCTAAAAATAAATAAATAAATCTTTAAAAAAAAAAAGAACATTTAAAAAAATTATGTTAGAAACAGATGTATTGTTCCAAAGGGGCACATGCACCCCAATGTTTATAGGAGCAATGTCCACAATAGTTAAACTGTGGAAAGAGCTGAGTTGTCCATCGACGAATGAAGAAGATGTGGTTCATATATACAATGGAATATTACTCAGCCATCAGGATGAATATTTACCATTTACATTGACATTGATGGAACTGGAGGGGATTATGCTGAGTGAAATAACTCAATCAGAGAAGCGCAATTATCATATGGTTTCACTCATATGTGGAATATAAGAAACAGTGCAGAGGATCATAAGGGAAGGGAGAGAAAACTGAATGGGAAGTCATCAGAGAAGGAGAAAAATCATGAGGGACTCTTAACTCTAGAAAACAAACTGAGTGTTGCTGGAGGAGAGGTTGGTGGGGGGATGGGGTAACTGTGATGGGCATTAGGGAGGGCACGTGATGTGGTGAGCACTGGGTGTTATACACAACTGATGAATTCTTGAACTCTACATCTGAAACTAATGATGTACTATATGTTGGCTAATTGAATTTAAATTAAAAAATAGTTATTTTTCTATTATTTTGTGAACAATAACATCAATGTCTTCCAGGGCCTTAACGGAATAAAAATAAAATTAAGCTACTAGCCAGACAAAGGGCTTTTATAAATTAGTCGCTATCATGCAAAGAAGATCAGAAAGCAGTTTTTCCAAGAACAAAAACTGTCCTCTTTCCTATGGTATGACTCAGACTCTGAGCTATAAATAGAGACACATAGAGAGAGGTTGAGATTGCTGATAGTAACCGACAACACTGCTGGCTATGAATACTGAACTAAACTAATAAGCAATCAACTGATAGCTTATAAGGCTTGCAAAATTCTTTTTGAAGGACCTTCACAGGTTTTAGTCAAGTTTATTATTCAATTTGCGACGTCATTATAGTATTTCTGTGCATGTGTGTACACATATATGCAGGCAGTTATTTGTATATATTTGTATGTATATACATACACACACACACACACACACACACATATATATATAAAATAAGAGTCTTTAGGATACCAAGAATTATTCTTGGCTGGTAACAGATAACCCAGAGATATTTTATTGGTTCTCTCTGTGATGGGATTACCCACTTACATGTTTTAATAATATTCATTTACCCTAATCCCATATATTTTTCTAGGACAGAAAAATTAGATTTATTAAGCATGTTTTAATATATTTAATAATTCAAAAAGCATAAAAAATAGCTTAAGTATTTTACTCATATCATGATAATTCTGGAATATTTTCCACAAAATGCATCTTCAAATATAAGCTAGACCTAAGGAACAATTAAATATGTGGTTATCTATGTACAATAGTAGAGCCAACTGTTCATTAACTTAGAAATAAAAGCAGCTTGAACATGGACAATTACAGCTGAAGTATCTTAGCAAATCTCTTATTTCCAGTTGTCTGGTTTGTTCACCTTCTACGTTTTGAGTCGGTAACAGAAGTGAATTGGTTGTCATATCATTTCTGCTTTTCTTTCTTACTGAGAAATATTAAGAGGCAATGTGTTTGTCATGATGATTTCTTGTCATTGTTTATATATATATGCAAATCATTTTAGCAATTCTAGAATGACCCAGGATTCGGTTTTGCCAAGTGATGGAGGATTGAAACAAACCCCAAATTTAACCTGTTCTCATTACCCTGGAATGGCCCTTCACCATTTACTCTCTTCTGAAATTTCCCTAGCCCCTTCCACCCACAAAATACTAGCAACAACTTCGTTGCTATTTTTTTTTTAATCTAAGGCAAGTAATTTCAAAATGGTCTTTAAAAAATAGTGTTATTGTTATGGTATTTTATTCTAGAGTAACTTTATTTATGTCTGCAAATTCAACTAATGATTCCTGCCCTAATGAGCCATTGACTGCAAAGATCCGTTTTCACCAGATGGGGATGTTGCATCAGGAAAGAGCACGCCTGTAGCATAAAACAAAGATTCTCCCACAACTAAGGAAGTACAAAGGCCAAAACCATCTGTTTTCAAGGTTTGAACATGAAATCAATGCTTAAAAATATTTTGAAGGTATTTAATTGTGGTGCTAATGTAGATGATTCACATTTGTTAGGTATTTGCAAGTTGCACTTGATTTATTATTTGTTTCTTTTTATCTTGCTAGCAAAAATGATTTTATTATCAACTACCCTTTCTGCATCCAGGTAAAGATTTACAAACGTCTAAATAAATGATATTTTAAAGAGGAAGATGAAATGTGTTGGATTTTTCTTTTTTTGAACTCTTGAGATAGAACTCTAGGTCAGTCCTGTTACCATTTCACATTTTGCTTGCATTCCAATTTATATTTCCTTGTTCTTAGAGAAAATACTGTATTCTTAGGACCTCTATGTGGATAAATCTTCACAAATACACTTAGTAAATATTGGTACATTTTTGTTTATATTACATTTTCACTACTATTTTATATCACATTTTTATTTTTATTTTTATTTTATTTTTTTTATAAAGATTTTATTTATTTATTCGACAGATATAGAGACAGCCAGCGAGAGAGGGAACACAAGCAGAAGGAGTGGGAGAGGAAGAAGCAGGCTCATAGCGGAGGAGCCTGACGTGGGGCTCGATCTCCATAACGCCGGGATCACGCCCTGAGCCGAAGGCAGACGCTTAACCGCTGTGCCACCCAGGCGCCCCTATATCACATTTTTAAAGAAAAATAAGTGTGGTTGACAAAGTGTTTCATTCACTTGATCATCAGTATTTCACATATGTATAAATGAAGTTGTATAATATGTTTTATTATATGTGTCTGAGTTGAACTGTGAATATTTAGGGCTATAGAAAAATAAGTTTTTCAGGAGAACTTCAGTTTGAGGAATTCTTTGAGATGATTAGCTTAAAAATACCTGAGGATGAGAACATATGAATATATACACAAAAGGGCATTTTTTTCACCTAATTTTCTCCCTATATTGTTTCAAGTGAGCAGAAAAAATGTATAGGATACAAAGTTCACTCGTAAATTATTTATTGGGCATAAATGAGCTATAAATATTATAACTATTATTCTGTGTTTCAAATCAGGGAATAAAATTCTTCAAATCTCAGTCTAATGCCTTACTTTTCAGGTTGCTTTGTCACATTTCTACACCTATTGCGTCTAGGAAATAAAATAATAGCAATAAGATAATAATAACAAGAAGAAAGAGGAAGAGGAAGGGGAGGAAGAGAAGGAGAAGAATTCTAAATCCTCCAATTCCACCTCCTATGTATCTAGGGCGGTTACTTCTAGGAATTTCAAAGAAACAGCTCCATGAACTTCCGCGAGTCTGTCCACTATGGTTAGCACACATTTTTCATCCTGTTGTTCCCACTTATCCAATTCCATGGCCTGAAAACTGTCATCAGCTCTTTCTCATGAAACTAGATATGACCATGCAGAAGGACACATATTTTGTTTGGCTTCCACCTGATTTAAAATACTAATTAAATATTATTTGAAAAATTACAAATTAGAAAATTTCAAATTAAAAGATATGTATGTTTAGCATAATGGTCCCAGCTGAGCAGGAATAGCACCTACTTATGGTTGGTCTAAGGACCCAATGAAACAATTACTAACAATAACAATAGCTAGTATGTATTGAGTACCTACTGTGTGTCCAGCACCGGGCATTTATTACTGAGTCTAATCTACACAAAGTGTTAAGCAAAATCAGCATTGAAGAAATATTAGCCATTATCATCATTCTTAATTTCCCCAATTTCTATGTAAGATACATGTTGTTATCCTCATTTCCTAGATGAGAAAATTGAAGCTAAGAGCAAATAACAGGCTCAACAAATATTGCCAATTGTTACTTTATAAGGGCTAATCTTTATAACTACCTCACAAGGTAGTTATTATTCCCATTTTGCAGATGAAAACTCTGTAGTTCAAAGAAAGTAATTTGTAAGAGAAGGCGCAGAATTTGAACATGATTTTGGGTCTAGAGCTCTTACTGGCCCACCTCACCTCACCTCCTGGTAAATTCCTTCTGTTCTGTGTGCAGTCATTCACTCTGCCCTTTCTTATTCCTGAGTCATAGAGAAGCTCCTTTAGACAATGAGTAGTAGGGAGGTTGCATGTGTTTGGGGTGGGAAGGGTTAGAGGAAGCTTATTGTTAACACGAGTAGCACCAGATCTATAACAATGTTCACAAGGTCTTATTATGTGCCAGCTACTGTCTAAGTTCTTCACATAAACTTCCAATTTAATTTCTAGAATCACCCTATGAAGTAACTATTGCTATTGCCCCATTTACAGAAAGAGGACACTGGCATTTCTCTGACTTAACTATTCAGGTCGCCCAACTAGTAAGAGACAGAATCAGGACTGGACCAAATAGCCATGCATTCAGTGACTTGGTGTTTATTGAACACCTCATTTGTGCACATTCCTCAATCCTAGAGTTTGAGGGGGTTATAGAAATAGATTATAGACTAGAGTGGTTGGAACTCCAGCAATACCTATTATGGTTTTGTTTTGTTTTAGAATATATTGAAAGGTGTTATATGAAGGATCTTAGGGAGATTACCCTGGCAGAAAGTGGAAGAATGAGTGGAGTGAGGAGAGACCGGGGTGGGTGGTACCAAGCAGGAAGTTGTTGCAGGCATTCAGGAATATGCTGAGAAGGGTCTTGAGAGTAAAAACACATAAGGAGTGTTGGCAGTACAGTTGTTTAGACCCAAAAAATTGATTCTCTTCAAAGCAGAAGGATATGTATATGTAATGTCAACATAAATTACTGCTTTGGAATACCTCTAAAGGTAAAAACAGTCATTTTACAATCACACATAGCAAAGGTGCATCTCATTAAATATACCACAAAACTGCTTCCAAATGAGGAAATGATTGTCAAGTAACAACCAACACAACTAACATTTAGCTTATAAGCATTTCTGGCACAAGTGAACATTTTGTTCCAATCTCTTCATTCTTAGCATTCAACTTAGTATTTGCATATTGAGCATTTTCTCTGTGCCGTGTACTAGGGTTTTCAATCATACAAAAATAAGTGTACCTGAAACAATCCCAGCCAGTGAAAAGATGGATGAGAAGGAGAATGTAGTTTCCTGAAATCCTTATCACGCTCCCATTTTTTTCCCATTTCAGAATGGGTACATTCTTACATTGCTCCTATCCTCTTGGAAATTATGTGTAATCATATTTCTGTAAAACATATATGCTTCTTAAAGAAACCTGTGGTGAATCCTTCGCTGTTAATTAATCAGCCTTAGCGTATCTGGCTGTCAGTCTAGAATCTCATGCTCTATCGGGCTTCCTTACAGTACCACCTGTATTGTTATTTGCTCTAACAACTTATGAATGAGCCCTCCTCTATTTGGAGGCAGAGATCAATACTGAAGTTATAAAATAACAAGAATCTTGAGAAAATTTTGCAAGAAATAAGCTTTTTTTCCTAATCCAGATAAAAAAATTTGAGCTGTTTAGCATTTCAGTGTCAGTAATCATTAAGGTATTTTTTTAAAGTATCTTTTATCCCACAGGGAATGTGCCAAATCTCATTTCTCAGCTGTTTTTCAATCAGTCGTGATATAGGAAACATAAAGCAATCTGAAAAAAAAATACTTAGAGTAAAATTTGATTCATAGAATCTGATGCTTGTTTGAAACATGCCTATTTGCTTTCATGTCTCTGTCTTGCTCACAGTTGAAATGCTGAGGTAGAAATGACCACAGAAAGCTATAGATTTTTCTAGCACAAATACTGAAGGAGAGACTCAAATCAGGATCTTGTTATGAGGAGTTAAGAAAATCAGACTGTGCCAAGGCCCCAGATGTGTGTGTGTGTTTGTACACGATGAGGAAGCCACGTTCTTTGGTTACTCCCATGAGCTACCTGCTGTAGGATTTGATCTACTGATGAATGCTTGCTTAATTGTAATAAACCAGTCATCTCTTCCTCGGATAGCAAATGAAATCCAGAAAATTTTGCTATGTCACAGCTATTTAATAATTTTTAAAAGGCTTTGATATTCATATTTTCCATATGAAACACTAGCTTTATGTAAAGCTCTGATCTCTAATGTTTGGGGATTTTAGTAGCATGGACAAAATATGGACCAGCTAGAGAAAATATTATGATGTATAAATAAGATCAAAATATTGGGTAACATAGACTCTGATTGCCTGTCTCTTATTCTTTGTTTTTATTTTTATCATCCTCTTTTATAACATGCTAGAATATAAATCATAAATATATGTGAACATAAACTATGCCATTGCTATGGGGAGAGGACTTGTTGATATTTAAATAAAGAAAAAAGAATCGGCAAATAAGATAATTGGTTTCCTGTTTACACAGATAATATAAAATTGAGCTATTCATTAATTAAAAGGTTTATAATTAATTGCAGTTATTATTAATTGGAATTAACTATAGTCTTTACATTCTCTGAAAGAATGACTTTCCACAAGCATATCTGAACTTGAGATATTTTGCATTTTATATCAGGAATCTGAAGTCTGATAATAAAAGTCTATTGATGTCTTCAATAAATATATCCCATCTCCCTTAAGCTTTTAGCCCTAACTGTTTACACATGTGATGAACATGCATTAGTTTTACTGATGTCATTTTTATTATTGATATTGGTCTTTAATTGAGTTCTAGCCCAAATGCTAGCACAATCACTATAGTGTTAGTGTAAATGTGAAGTTACTTTTAGAACTTTAGAACTTTTAGATTTGATAGGAGTTTAATTACTGAGGTGAACTTCGGAGGAAGTAACCTAGAGGACAAAGAAAGACTTTGCAGGGACTTCACGGAAAATGACTTGGAATTAGCAACAGCAACCATGTCTTTGGGGAAATGTTTCTTGTGGACATCATAGTGGACCCATTTGAAAACAACAAAGTCCGGTTGTTTATGGAAGGAGGTGGAAAGGTACGTTAACATGACCTACTTCAAATAACTGAATGGGAGAATTACAGAAAGAAAAGTATAATCCAGTGAAAGCTGGAAGACAGAGGGAAAATTTGGAGAAAAATTCTTTAAAAAACGGTTTCTGAGTTCAACTTGCCATAGTTTTGTCTTCACAGCCTCTAATATAAATCTACGTACTGTACAGGAGTGAAACATATATGGCAAAAAGATGTTAGTGTTGCCAGCAGAGTTAGGGTCAGTTCTGTGGAGTGTAAGTAGGAGTCAGGAGTGGGTCCCCAGCCTGAGTCTATGACCATGTGGCTGCATGACTTGACAAAGGTCACTTAAACTCTAGAATTCAGTGTCTAGCTTTGTTCAGTGGATGTGGTGCATTAAACATTTCCAAGATTGGAGGATATTCCAGGTTACAGATTTGACCACCAAGTCTGGGATTTAGCGGAAATTTTTAGAAACATATGGCAGAGAAGGTACTTTTACTTTTCCCAACTAGAATGAGACTTATCTCTACCCTCATCTTGCTGAGAACACCTAAGTGCTAGGTGAACTGGCATGCAAGATAAGGTTGTGTCACCATTCTGACTGGGACATCTTCCAGAGTGTTACTGACTATGCATCCATGACACTCATCTTAGGAGCAAGCACCGAGTTTTGACTTGTTGCAGCAAGTCATGCAGTGCAGCTTGTCTCCTGTATACAGAGTGTATTAATAGTTTAGCTATATTAGGAGAAGCGAGTTAAAGGATACTAACTTGGCAGGAAATATTGAGTGTTTGGGACACACTGTAAGTCTGAAAAAGGGGGAGGGTTAAGTTGTAGTCTTTTTTCATTTTTATTTCTTCTGCCAAATATATAAACATAAATGAGCAGGTGAGAGAGCAAACAGTGAGAACTACAAAAGATACTGTTACATTTTTTTAACGAAGAATAAAAAGTAGAATAAGAGGAGTAGGTGTTAAGTCTGCTGTGTGAGCTACACTGAAATGGTTTTAATGCAGAGAAATACACGGGGTGTCAGGATTGAGGTAATCATTGGTCTGATTGCAATGGACCCTTGAACAATACAGGCGTTAGGGGTGCCAACCCCCTTGTGCAATTGAAAATCCACATTTGACTCTTGAATCCCTACAAGCTTAACTACTAATAACCTACTTTTGACCAGAAGCCTTAGTGATAACATAAACAGTTAATTAACATATATTTTATATGTGTTATATGTATTATACACTGTATTCTAACAATAAAGTAAGCTGAGGAAAGAAAATGTTATTAAGAAAACCATAAGAGAAAACACATTTATAGTACTGTCCTGTATTTGTTGAAAAAAATCCGTGTATAAGTGGACCCACGCAGCCTAAACCTATGTTGTTGAAGGTCAGCTGTACTGATCTTTAAGACAATAAGCGCTCATAGGAAGGCTGAGTTAACTCAAGGGAAGACAGTAAATGGTGGTCTTTGAATCAACAATAGTTTATATTTGGCTGTGATAGAACCATATCCCCCACCCACAATTTGAATTTCCCTCAGAATAAATCAGATCAAGGCCAGGCCATTGTATTATCCTGATTAGTCACATGATTACTGCTTATGAGTTCTGTAGCCCATTCACCTTTGTTACAAATATTGCAATATAGTCTTTCATGACACTCATTGGTCTTTGGGAATATAAGCTAAATCTGATTTGATAAATAGCAGAAGGTACAAGGGATTGTTACAACATGCTTGGAGCAGTGTTACTCACAGTATGCCAGTGTTACTCACAGTATGCCACAGTATGCAGTGTTACTCACAGTATCACCATTTCCTGGGCACTTATTAGAAATGCAGATTCTTGGGCCTATCCAGACCTACTGAATTAGTAGTCCNTGTTACTCACAGTATGCCACAGTATGCAGTGTTACTCACAGTATCACCATTTCCTGGGCACTTATTAGAAATGCAGATTCTTGGGCCTATCCAGACCTACTGAATTAGTAGTCCTAGGGGTAAGACCCAGAAATCTGTGTATCTGCGTCTCAGCAAGTTCTTTAGGTGATTCTGACAGGTGCTTAAGTTTAAGAACCATGGCTCAGTGGTTCTTCAATTTTGGTGTTCATAAAAATTATCTGAAGAGCTTTTTAAAATTCACAGGGCAATGTAATCCCAATCAAGATCCCAACAGAATTTTCTTTGTAAATTGATCAATTGATTTTAAAATTTATGTGAAAATTCAGAGGGCCAATAACAACTATGGCAAGTTTGGGGGGGGGACCCACAAACAAAGCTGCTTGTTTTACACTATAAGAAATGAAGACTTGTTAAGCTATGGTAATGAAGCCAGTGTGGTAAAGAGGCAAGAATAGATGAATCCAACAGAAGAGAGAATTCAGAAATGGACCAACACCATGTGGTCATCTAATTTATGACAACGTTGACATAAATACAGTAGCAAAAGTGTATCCTTTCCAATCAATTGTGCTGGGTTAATTGAATATACATGTGCAAAAAAGAATTAATCTTTACTCTTACTTCATTCTAGGCACAAAAATCAATTTTAGATGAACCACAAATATTAACATAAAAGGTAAAACAATAAGCTTTGAGATAAAAGCAGGAAAATATTTCTATGAACTTGGTATAGGCAAAGATCTCAAAGAAATAATTCTGACTATAAGAGAAAACAATTACTGCATTAAAATTAACTTCTTTCATCAAAACACTAAGAGAATAGAAAAGCAAGCTACAGAGTAGAAGAGATTTGCAACACATAAAGCTAGCAAAGACTTGTATCCAGAAAGGTTAAGAAATCCCTCAAACTGGGGCACCTGGGTGGCTCAGTTGGTTGTATCTAACTCTTGGTTTCCGCTCCAGTCATGATCTCCAGGTCGTGGGATCCAGCTCTGTGTTGGGCTCTGTGTTCAGCACAGAGCTCAGAATCTGCTTCGGATTCTCTCTCCCTCTTCTTCCCACTCGTGTTCTCTCTCTCTTTCTCTCAAATAAATAAATAAATAAACAAAATCTAAAAAAAAAAAAAGAACACCCTCAGATTAATATGCAATAAGTAGACAACCTTTTGGAAAAATGGAAAAGAGACTTTTATAGGCAATTCACAAAAGTTCATGTCCGGTTGTATGATAAATATATGAAAGAAAAGGTATTCAACTTTCTTAGACATCAGTGAAGTACAAATAAAACTACAGTGTGACACCATGATGCAACCATTAGAAAATGGCCAAAATAAAAAAGACAGAAAATACCAAGTGTTGGCTGATAAGAAATGCCATCAACTCTACTTTCTGGTACACATCCAATAGAAATACAAACATTTGATCACAAGACATAGTCCAGAATTGTCATAGTAGCAGTGTTTGTAATATCACCAAAGTGGAAATGAGCCATCAGTAATATAATGGATAAATAAACTTTGGCATATTCACTCACTGTGATACTATACTGCAGTAAGAAGGAGAAAAACCTCAGGGAGCCTGGATGGCTCAGTTGGCTAAGTGTCTGCCTTTGGCTCAGGGGCCTGAAATTGAGCCCTGAGTTGGGCCTCCTTCTCAGGGGGGGAGCCTCCTCCCTCTGCCTCTGCTTCTCCCCCTGTTCATGCTCTCTCTCTTGTTCTCTTCCTCGTGTGTGCACGCTCTCCCTCTCTCTCTCAAATAAATAAATAAATCTTAAAAAAAAAGGGGGGGGCGCCTGGGTGGCACAGCGGTTAAGCGTCTGCCTTCGGCTCAGGGCGTGATCCCGGCGTTATGGGATCGAGCCCCACATCAGGCTCCTCCGCTATGAGCCTGCTTCTTCCTCCCACTCCCTCTGCTTGTGTTCCCTCTCTCGCTGGCTGTCTCTGTCAAATAAATAAATAAAATCTTAAAAAAAATAAAATAAAATAAAAAATAAAAAAATAAAAAATAAAAAGAAAGGGAAAAACCTAAAATTGCCCACAAAACATGAATGAATTTCACAGATACAGTGCCAAACTTAAGTTAAAGACAGGAAAAACTAATCCATAGGAATAGAAGTTGGTAGCAGGGGTGTGGGACAGTGGGAGGGTGCTGAAGGAGGTCTTCTAGGGGATTCTACTAATATTCTGTTTTTGACTTGGGTACTGGTTACATGAGCATGTTGAATTTGGAAGACTTAATGAGGTATACAATAGTGATAAGTGTACTTTTCTGTTTATGGGCAATACTTCAATTTTTAAAAGTCCCCCCCCCCCAAAGCACAGAGCATAGTGAAAGCTGCATTTTAAAAACACTGGTCAGAAAAAAAAAAAAAGATAGATAACAAACAAATAAATAAAAACACCTGTCAGGAGGTAGTGTCAGGGAGAGATGGAGCTGGGTTGTAAAAGCTGTGGGAGAACGAGGTTATAAGACAATTTCTTTAGTCTAGTGTGTAGACAACAGCATTTTGGCCTAAGGTAGAAGCAGGGGAGAGAGAAAGAAAAGCAGAATCATTCAGGGGGAAAATGCTGAAGAAGAACAGAATCTGGTGATAGATATGAAGAAAGCAAAGTGCGGTAGCGGGCAGATCACCTTCTGAGAAGCTCCTGTTACAGAGGTGGAAGCAGCAAGCGTCAGAAGAGGTGTTCCTGCGGCTCAATGGGAGAGGAGTAACAGGTGCTTCATAGGCTGAACTTGAGTTGAGACAGGTAAGTGCTTTTCAGATGAAGGATTTGGCATGTTGACGGTACCCTCATTTTCGATTGACTTCCTCACTGACTACTTCCAGTATAACATTCACCAGGTTTTCTTTCTACCTCTTTGATAGTCTTTCTCAGTCTTACTTGCTCGTGCTCCCTCTGGAATGCCCAGATCTCTGTTTTAAGTTCCCAGGCTTATGACTTTAAATATCATTTTTGTCAACAATGTCCAAAATTTATATCCCCAGTCCAGAATTCTGTCTCCAATTGTAGACGTACATCATGTACTTGATGTCTGTACTTGCACATCTAATAGACATCTTAAATTCAGTATGTCCATAACTGAGCACCTGGCCTTTCTTCCTAAAACCTTTTCCTGCAGCTTTCCCCATTCAGTAGTAAAGGTGAAAACCTTGGGGTCATTATTACATCCTCCCTTTCTATCATATTCCATTTTTCAGCTCTTCAGCCTTTAAAAATAAACCCTGAAATTCCACCTTGACCATTATATCCTCATTTGAACTATCTTAATCTCTCACCGATGTTATTACAGGAGTTTTCTAACTGGTCTTTTCACTGTTTCTACCCACGTCCCTCCCCACCATATTCCCTTTTCAACACAGCAACCAGAATAATCCTTTCAAAATTTGAGTCAGATCATTTCTCTGATCAAAATCCCCCAAGAATTCTTCATCTATTCTGAGTAAAACCCAAAGCCCTTGCAGTGGCCTACAAAGACCCACACAGCTTGCTTCTTACTTACCTTCTTCACCGTATTTCCTACTACTCTACCCTTTGTACACTTTATTCTGGTCACACCAGACAACTTGATGTTTCTCAAATACATCAGGAGTACTCTTCAGAGAGCACTAGGAGCAGCATGAACTTCTGGATAGAGCACTCTTCCTCCAGACGTCCCCTTGGCCAGCTCCCTCAACTTCTTCAAGTCTTGGTTCAAATGTCACCTCAATAATCATATCCAAAACTATGGTCCACGTCTGACAACTGCTACCACTTACCATGCTATTTTTGTCCTGTAGTACACGTCATCTTCTAATATATAATTACTTATTATGCTTTTGCTTAATGTCTGCCTCACCCACTAAAAGGTAAGTTTCATGAAGGCAAGAATTTGGGGCAGTTTCATCTATTTATTTGATGATATACCCCAAATGTCTAGAAGTGTCTGACTCATAGTAGATCCTCAATACAAATATAAAATTTATTTTTTATGTCTACTTTTTAAATGTTTCTACTAGAGTGTAAACTTCAGGATCTTTCCTTCGTTCACTCATGAATCCCAAATTCCCAACAAGGTGTCTGCCACATTACAGTTACTTGTTAAGTATTTTGAATTAATGAGTATTAAACCAGTAAGCATAGGGCAGCTCAGGTACACTTGAAAAGTCATAAAAGTATTCTAGTATATGCTGTGTTCTGGCCATGCAAATAATTGGATATTGCTGGAGAGTCACACTGAGAAAACAGTAATAGAAGGAGATGAAATAGGGAAAGGAGTCAGGGGATAAATCATGATAAATATGTAAGCGAGGGAACATGGAGAGGGGCAAAAGTTCTAGATTTTATCCTTGGATAGAAAATGAGGAAACATTGGAGAATTTTGTGTAAGAAAGTGACATGATCAGATTCAAATGTTTGAAAAATATCTGACAAAAGAAAAAAGAATGAACTGGAAAAGTCTGGACTAAAGGCAACTGACAGGTGGAGAGCTGTGGTAATTCTCTGTGATGATTAAGAGCTGATAGCAATATTTGACATTTTCCACTTTAACATCAATGGAAAATTTAATTGGGTAGATAAAATTCTAGAAGATATGAAAATATATTTATAAAAGTTGATGAAATAAAAATGGTGGTATATTTTTCTCATCTCAAAGGACTAAAATGGATTGAAATATCATGTTTTATCATTGATAAAATATCAGATTATATTTTAAAATATGAAGCCAGTGGGGCTCCCTGCTCAGCAGGGAGTCTGCTTGTCTTCCCTTCTTCTACCCCTCTCCCTGCTTATGTGCTGTGTCTGCATGCCCTCTATCTCTCTCTCTCTCTCAAATAAATAAGTCTTTAAAAAAAAAAAAGAAAGAAAGAAAACTACTGAGTCTTAATGTTGGAGTTCTTCCTTAAGGATCTTTTATAATCATCTTCACATTTCCAGCACTTCTTCTTAAGCAGTTGCATTTATCCATAATTGTTATCGGAAATGAGCCATTCAAAGGTCTTTGCCTCTAGGCAAGATCTCTCCTCCAGATTCATATACAGAAATGGCACTTGACATGCCCACTTGTAGGACTCAAAAGTATCTGTGTGTCAAATTCAACATAACCAAATTGAACTTATTATTCTATCCCCAAATCTAATCCCCTTTCAAGAGTTCTTTTCTGAGTGAATGACTCCACCAAACCTGCAGAAATATGGACATCATCCTTGACCTTTCCTCTTTCTTACCTATTTTTTCCAATAGTAAATGTTATCAAATTATCACCTAAAATGTTTTTCAAATCTTCATACTTGCCTCCATCACCATCACTGTCACCACTCTGTAGTTCAAAGCTATCATCACCCTTTCCTTCAGTCACTCCAGAGGCCTCCTAACTAGTTTTGTCTTGACACTCTTGCCCCTTCCTCCATCTCAATTTATTCTTCACACTCAAGAAAAAATAATGTATTCAATATGCAAATCTGATTCTATCAAACACATGCTTAAAAATTCTTCAAAGGCTTCTGATTGATTTTAGGATTAAGACCAAAGTCCTTTATAAAGTTGGCATTATCTGGCTCCTCCTACTGGCCCATTCCTTGTGCATAAAAGTGTCATTCAACTCATCCTCCCATCACATGGTTTTTGTACTTTCTTCTCCTTCCACCTGACATCCTTCCTTCTTGTACCATTCATCCTCATGTTCTCCTGATTAATGACTACCCATCTTTGGATCTCAGCCCAACTCTCTGGGAAGCCTACCTGATTCTACAGAACATACCAGATCTTTTATGTACCTTCTCCTTAAGCCCCTGAGCACAGTATAATGTACATTTTTCCCATTTGACTATATTGGTCAATGTCTGTGCCCCTAGATTGCAGTCTCCACAAAGACAGGGAGTATCTGTGCAAAGCACTGTATCCCAAGTACCTAGAACAGAGCCTAGAAAAATTTATGCTCAATATATATTTGACAATGAAAGAACCATTTGGGGAAAGGTGACTTCATAACGAATGGTGCTGAAAAGCAAGAGGTTGTCATTAGCTCAGTTGACCTCATGGATGTCAGACAAAATAAGGCAAAAAAAAAAAAATCTACTTTAGAGTATAGCACATCAAAATTGACCTCCTGTGATTTTGCCTGGGATGCCTTTGATTCTCAGTTTAGTGTCAGTCCTACCTATTATGGCATTCAAAGGGGTCTTCAGTTGAATTCTGAAAATTAGATACTGAATCACTGGTTGGGAATAGTTTGGGCTCAAATTAAACAATAACTGAGTGATAGGTTTTAATCATTTTTCTTCCTTTAGAACATCATCTGACCTATATAATAACTACATTTAAAAAGATCTCACTCTCATACATTTAGGGACCAAGGGACCTAAAGAAACTGATTCTGAGACTTTTTCACACTTCTGGAACACTTGTTTGCAGAAAGCTGAGTGTTGATAACAGCTTAATAGATTAGGCAGCTACACAAGAACCTAGCACAGGCGGTATGTATTAAGATCTGCTTTGGGGGTGCTGAAGGGTTTTCTCTTTTTTGAAATGTGAGATCTAAAATAATTTGGTTTTTTGCCTCTCGCCACTGTTCTCACTCCACACTTGCCGTTTTACATATGATTATTGAGTTGACCCGAAAGGCTTTTAGGTTGGGAGGTGCAAGGTCAGTGTCCCTGCCACCTCCCAATCTCCGTCTGCACCTACCTCAGACGTGTCTTTGTACTATCCCTGCTGGACACTGCACCTTTCCGTAATTATAAATGTCTGTTTTCAGTCACTTCAAAGCTTTCCCAGCACTGGGAGTCCTCCTTCAAAGCCTCTGCATTGCTGAGGAACTCTGTCATTGACAGGAGGTCCTGCTTTGAAGTTTTTCATGCCATTTATTGATTTCCCCCCTTTAAAGATGTTCAGATTAGAAAATGCTTCACCCCCTTTGAAAATGTGCATATTTTCATGATGTGGAAGGGTTAATCCTTTGAAGATATTTACATTTTATAGCAGTGTCCTTATATGAAGAAATTTGACATCAAATATGCTACATGCTTTGTGGCGCTTTCCTGTTCTCTGCTGGACCCTTCAAGATCAAGATCCTCCCAATTTAGTGTGTTGTTGGTTTTTATATTATGCATTTGTTCCTTTTTAATGCAATGCTGAAGGAACTCAATAAATGTGCTAAAATGAAAGAGCTTGCATAATTTAGAAAAGGCCTTTATGCCAGTTGCTTATAGAAGTCTTCTCAAAGTTGGGGCACTTTTAATGTTTGGGAGTGTTTACAAAGTTTCCTTGATCTCCTGACCATCTGCAGTGTCCTAATACTGATGTAACCACCAACAAAGGTTAGCTTTGAAAATTAGCTCTATGTTACCTATGAAGTGCACATTTCATTCATATTTTCCTTAATGTATATGCACTTAAGCCTCAGTTTCCTAATATCTTAAAAAAAAAAAGAGCATAGGGATACCATGAGGATTAAACTAAAACTTCACACATAAAGTGTACCCCACACATAGTCTGTTAGCTATCCCTATGGCAATTAAATGGCCAAATTCAATTAATCCAATACTGGATAACAGCCTTTGTAATGTTTCAGACATTCGCTTCAGGACTGTCCCTGATCAGAAGTACACTACCTTCCCCCTCTAATTAGCTGATTTCAACAATTCTGTCACTTGGAATTTCTGTCATTTGGCTTAGACTTCGATTACTGTTAGAATAAAGTACTATTGGGAGAGGTAATACTTTAAGTCCTTGGTGTAAATGAAGATTCTGCATGCATGTCATGAGAAATGAGAAAAAAAGGAAACTGTGCTCAAGAAGAGAAAAAGAAATGGGGAAGCTGAAGGATGAAGGGGTAAAGGAAGACTCTGAATGTGAACTTTGACACAATTCTTTCAGATTAAAAATAAACTTAGCATGCATACACACACACACACACACACACACCCCATCCATGAACCGAATTTGTAGCTAAATATAATTAGCAGTGGTACAATACCCTAAAGGATAGGTGCTAAATCTAGAACGCCACACACAGACAAGGAAAATAAATATAACTGGGATGAGTTTTGATACCTAGTGGACTTGTAAACTCATATTAAATGTAGTCCAGTTGTTAACCAGGAATCATATATGACCTCTCTGTGCGTAATAAAAAATAAAGTGGAGCTATTTAATTTCTGTGTTTGGCATAATAAGATGGTAATCATAATGCTAGGGAAACATTTTCATTTTCCTAGATGGCAGTGATTAACTTTCATTTCTCTAGCACTCTAAATGTATTGTTTCATTCAGTAATTTAATCATTCATTTATTTAATATTTATACAGTGTCAAGGAAGTACAAATGACCAATAAACATATGAAAAGATACTCAGCTTTACTATTCATGAGGACGGAGTAAATGTAGAGAACATGAGGTACATATTTTATCCATTGGGTGCTTAATAACACTGAGTGTTGTTAGGGGTGGGGAGGAATTAGCATTCTTATATGTCGCTGATGGAGCTATAATTCAATGTAGATTTTTGGAGGGTAATTAGGTATATCTATGAAAACGTGAATGTGTATATCCTTCAGTCTAGAAATTTTTTCTTTCAGCTCTATTATGGAGAGACATGGTGGTAATAAAAAAATAAAAAACAGGAGAAGAGGAAAAAAGGAAAAGAAGAGAAAATTTACCTAAATATCTAAATAACCATCAACAGAGGAGTGTTTAAGTGACTTATAGGTAATCCATTGCACATAATACTACCAAGCAGTTGAGTGAAAAAACGTAACCTGTGTCTATATTCCTTGCCATGGAAAGGGTTTTTCAACCATGTAGAAGGAGTGACGTCAATCATAAAAAATGCACAGAGTATATATTTTATACGTATTCTTGTGCGTGTAAAAAGTGATAACAATGCTTACTTCTGCTCAAGGGCTGCATTTAGCTGTGTTAATCAAGACGAGCCCTTAATCTATATTGATTAAACATTACACAAAGAACAAATCCGTGTTTTCTTTGTGTAATTCAAAATAAAATAAATTAAATATGTATGCATTTTATAGATCATCCTCTAAACAGGTTAATATACTAGATTCTATCCCAAATATGCAAATATTGAACTTGTCTTTTAGACATTAAATGTGTATTTAATTTTGTGCAAGTTCACCATTTGTCAAAAAATCTACCGTACTCCGTGTGTTATTAATTTCTTGTAAGTGCAAAAGGGATATACCTTTATATTTTGGGATTGGGTATATCCAAATTATCCAAATTACAGCACCAGAGTTACCTTGGATGAGAGGTGTGTGCCTTGGTACACATAATCAGTGGACACAGTCAAGGAATGTGTTGAGCAAGCAAAGTCTCACATATGTCTTTCTATTCAGCCAGTCACCCAACAACTTCCCCTAGCTCCAGAGTTGTCCAAGGGTCTACTGGCGCCAGGACACTAAAGGGAAAGAAAGGCTTAAAAGGTGGGCTTCTTGAGTACGTCATTGTAGATTATCTTCCAAATGTCCCCATTTCCTCAAAAGGAAACACTGGAAAATGGAACAATATATATCCTGAATTGTATGTGTAACATCTAAATGTTCAGGTTTCAAAGACATTCCATGTCAAAGAGTCCCCCTCCCCTTTTCTCAGTCTTTCTTATAAGAAAAAATATATATATTCTCTCCTCTCAAAAGAAACTCAATCCGTGACACTTAAGAGTATCACTGCAAAATCAGAACCCCTGAAGTCGAGTTGATTTTGAACATAGTACATTGCATTTCAATATATTGATTCTCTTCTGCAATCTTATAACTATAAAGAAAAAAAATTACCTTGTTCGTGAAAGAACAGAGTAGCTATTGATGTAAATTGCTGTAACATATTTGGCCTTAACATTTGTTATACAATATGTATATGTTTTTTCATTAAGGTATAGTTTCTTTCAAAATTGCTCTATTTTTCACATCAGTGGGTTTTTTCTTTGGATTTAAATTTTTTCCAACACCTGCGTCTTGACCTATACTGTTAGCCAAGCTAGCTGTTTTCTGGACTTTTTTTTTTTGAAAATTAAACATAATTTTCCTCCGGCCTGCCCTAGATTGTGGTCTTTATAGACAAATTTTATCTTATTGTTTTCTCGTTAGTGAATATTGTCAAAGAAGTCAATAGCAGTTCTTTCTCCAAGTCATCGACCCACAGTATTTTTCAGTGAATACTTAGTGGACTTGGCCTTTCTATACAATCCTCCATTATCTCACAAGATTATTTGATTCCAAGAAAAACATTGGAATGTAAAATTCTAAGGGAAAACCTGGATTAGTTATGGCTATTTATCTTCAGCTTTGAGTGTAAGAGCAATACCAGTGAATTAAATTGTCCAAAATAAAATGCCCCATTAACATTTAAGGAAAAAAACAACTAAAAATGTGGTAGAACATGTGCCTCTAGATTTTTATCTACTAATGACATTTCTAAGATTTTAGTTTTTACAAAAACTGCACATATGTGAATTTTTCTTTCTCTTCAAATGGAAAGTGACTCTATATCGTTAAACGACATGTGCTGCCGAGTGCGAATGGTTAGTTATTGACCTTTATTTTTTCCCGTGGAATAATGGAAAGATTTTCCTTTACACGCTGCAGGCACTTTCCAAAACTTATTGAGCTCTCTAGACTCTAAAATGTAAAACAAAACAAAATTAAGAAAACGAAAAAAATAAACAGTATCTGTTCTCAGCGCGTTAATGCATACTGAGCACATGGACTGTCAGCATCTGTGATCACAGACAGAGGGATATTATAGCGTCTCTGTGCACCCAAACCCCCAAAGACCGTCATGTGGGGAGCCTCCATGTAGCCTCCATGTAGCCAGACACTTACAGGACAAGGAAATAAGAAGAATCATGGGGGGATCAGTGACCCTGGTACCAGTAAACACCGAGCAATGGTTTGAGGAAATCTTCTAGAGGGCGTAATTTTCTTTCTTTGTGTCAGGTTTTTATTTAAATCCCAGTTAGTTAACACATAGTGTAATATTAGTTTCAGGTGTAGAATTCAGTGACTCATCACTTCCATACAACACCCGGTGCTCATTACAGCAAGTGCGCTCCTTAATACCCGTCACCCATCAGCCCATCCCCCACCCAACTCCCCTCAGGCAACCCTCAGTTTGTTCTCTACTATTAAGAGTCTGTTTTATGGTTTGTAGAAGATGTAATCTTTGAACTGAACTTTAAGTTATCAGCAGGAATAAGCCATCTGAAAGGAATGGGGAAAAGGGGGTTCTGAATAAAGGAAATGTTGGTGTAAGTATGCTGAGACCTGAGACAACATGGCATTTCAGCAGAATCTCAAACATTTCAGCATGAATGATCCAAAGTCTCAAGGAGGTGTAGGCGTGGGGGTAGAGCGTTACCCAAACACCGAAGGCCAAAGCTTAGTGGGCGGGAGAGTGCCTGAGGGCCATGCAGGAGAAGCTGGCCTGAACCCAATGGAGAGGTGGTCAAAGCCATTAATCATAGGTGAGATTTCGTCAGATATATCATTTAGAAAGCTATCTTGTCATCAGAGCAAATCAATTCTTTCAGTTGCGCAAGGAAATGTATATGGATTTCTGCCTTCCTCTAAGCTTTCTGTCACACCCAGAGTCCGACCCAGCAAATCTTACCGGCCTTAATCTTATATCGAGAATCTGCGCAGTTCTCACTGTGAAACCACTTCCTCACGGTCTACATTATAATCCCACTCAATGATCCTGGCGGTTATATCCCAGCTGGTGTCTCCCCTTCTCACCTGCTCTCTTCTAATCTAATCTCCATAGGAGCCAGAATGATTATATTAAACCCCACCAGACCATACCATCACTTGGTTATACACCTTCCAAAGACTCCATTTCTCATAGAGTATAAGGCCAAATCTTTACAAATGCCTACAGGACCTCTACTGTTCTCATTGCCTTTCTGGGTCAATCTCCTATCACGTCCCAGCATCGCCCATTCACTATGCTCTGGCCTCACAGTCCGTGCACATGCCATTGCATTCATTCCCACATCTGCACTTGACTTTCACTGTCACCCTATTGAGGGTCTTTACTCAGAAACATTACCGTCTTGGTAGGCACAGTTTACTACCCCGTTGAAAATCACAAATTGATGTCTTAAAGTTTAAAAAGTCAGGGAAAGGACTTCTTGTTTCAGCTCCAACATGTAAAGAGCTTGGAAGTCTTCCTTTCTGTTCTTATTCTAAGAAAAAGCTGAATAAATTGGGTAACAACTGGGACCTTTCATAGAATCAAGGTTGCAGGTGAAGGGAAGGAAAAAGTCTTTTCTGCCCTCAAGGTCTTCTAGCTGCACTAAAATTAAATTTACATGAAACACATTAACAGGAGAGAAAAAGCAAAAATTGCTTACATGTGCACAGAGGCCCAATGTTGAAATAGTGAAATTGAGACCCAAAGAAATGACCAAGGCAGGCAAATTTTATACTTTTTAGACAAAGAGACAATACATCTCTGAACAATTGATGGGACCAAGAAAATTTAACTTTGAGAGCTTCAGTTAGTATGGAATTCTAAACAGAATTTGAGCTGGGGTAGTAAATTAGTAAAAAGTAACACAGGTTGTTTATATAGGCTTCTGGGCTCTAAATTTGGAATCTCTGATGATAAGGATGTCTTTACTTTCTGGCACACAGAGGGTACCATTCACATGGGAGATTTATTTCCTGCTTTCGGGAGGACAGAGGAGAGTCTGAGTGTCTTTGCATAAGCTGTCTCTCAAGTAACTTTTATTTAAAATAATAAGTATACCAAAGTGGCCCATCTTGGAGCTGCCTGCCTTTGGCCCCTACACAGGGCAACCACCACTTCGAATTTCTGAGAGAAATTCATCCGGAAAGACACAACAACTGCATTCTGCTTACTTAAAGCAGAAGTTGTAGGAGCCACAAGCTTATAGGGATTCTTAAAGTGTAATTTTGACAAATTATTAGAAGCTGAGTATGAAATAGCATGAGAGGGAGAAACTTGGAAGCCACAGTCTTACAGGAATCCCTATGATTTCTTGGCCTTTACCTCCATGAACCCTACCAGGTTCTCACTGTGAGGATCTAAGAAAGATCCTTTTGTGGCACTGGCAGGAGGAGGGGAAGTGTCATTATTGTGAAATATGCCCAGGTGGAGATGTCTCCTAGATATTTGGATCCCTAATCCTCAGCTTCTTCAGTGAGGAGCTTAGGACTAAAGACACTTTTTAGGAGTTAGCATGACATAGCATGACTTAATCAACAGTGTGTGAAAGGTCTTAGGGAAAATCCCTCAGAAACAGATGAAGATTCATATGCAAGTGATTTATTGACAAAGTGCTCCTAGGGGAAATCAGTATGGGAGGGGGAGAAGCAGGCCCGGGAAGGGGAAGGAACTCAATGGGGGTACAGTTTTACACAAAGTACTGACCTCTGTCCCATCGGGGAGATTTGAAGCTTAAATAGTACCTCAGCATTTGTCTCACCCAAAGTCAAGGAAGCCAGATGATCTTACTTCTATCAGTCAGTCTTGGCTATGGGCTAGCCTGGGGATACCACACTACCAGGTACTTTTGGATCTCCATACAATAGGCCAAAGTGCTTTCAGTAGTCTTAGAAAAGTCTTCTGAAGAAAGGTGTAAATGACAACCATAGGGAGCAAAGCAACACAGAAGCCAAGGAATGAATGCACAGAACCTATAAGGAGGCACTAAGAGAGGGTAAGGACAATGCACCACATACTTGCCACATAATGGGGTTTGAAATCACCAAGATAGAATAAGCAGTGGGTCAAAGACAACAGTGAGCCAAAGAATGAAACTAGGAAAGTAGAAAGAGACCTGGAAGGGCCAGAAGGAGGGGAGAGGACTCGAGTTTAACTTCTGCTTAAATGCAGTAAATGGAGGACATGAGAGTGTGCATTATGTGTGGAATGATCTTTGGCTAGGGCAGTTTCAGAGTGATGGCGGGAGCTAAAACCAGATTCGCAGCGAGCTTCAGACAAAGTGCAAAGTAAGAAATTGGTGGCACCAATTGTTGACTAGTGTCTCTAAAGGGCTGCCCTTGATCAGAAGAGAAATACATGATCATAACCGAGGTGCTGAGGGGAGAAAGAGGTGGAGGCTTCAAGATTGGGAATGACTCCATCATGTTTGCAACCTGCATGAAATTCCAGAGTAAAGAATTTCCTAAATATTCAATACACCTCATTGAAACAATATTTATATATTGTCACCACTTCCTCAGTCCTTACATGCTCTTCAGCTACCACTGTTCTGACTTTCAGCATCCTTCCTGTCCTTACCTGTTCCTTTCCTGCTCCAACACCTAACAACCGTCATGCTAAACTCTTTCCCAGTAAATGGGCTTCTAATCTATAAACCCTCAGCATCTTATTTAAATACAAATCCCATGTGTCATTTCCTATTTTGCATGGATTTTGTAGCCGTCCCTTCTGAACTGAAACTGCCTTAAGGCAGAAAAATGTACTCTTCTGTGGTTTTATCCTCTTTGGTGATTCAAGAGACTATGTATTGCTCAAAAAAAGTCCTTCATAAAAACAAAAGTCCTTTATATATTTTAATGATTAAATTAAATTAATGCTAACCATATGGGGGGGGAAAAGTCATGTTGAGTTTAGACATTTCCATAATAACGAAGACATGGACTCTTTAAAATTAGACAAAATCTTCTAGCTCTATATTCATGTTTAGTATGTGGGGGGATGACATCATTCATTACACATGAATACAGTCAGGTATTTGGAGATTCATTGTGTTTTGCTGGCTTTTTATAGTCTTCGTATTAGTTTTCTATTGCTGCTGCATGAAATCACTATTAACTATGGTGGTTTAAATCAACAGGAATTTCTTATCATATACTTCTGTAAAACAGAAGCCAAAATCAGTCTCACTGGGCTAAAATTTAGGGTGTTGGCAGGCCTGTATTCCTTCTGGATACTCGGGAACAATCAATTCCTGCCATTTCCAGTTTCTAGAGGCTGTTCACATTCCTTGGATCCTTGTCCAACATTGCATCACCTTTTCTACCTCTGTTTCCATCATTGCATGACCTTGTCTCTGATTTTGGCCCTCCTGACTCTTTCTTATAATAACTCTTGTGGTTATACTGGGCCACCCAAATAATCCAGGATAATCCCCCTATTCTGAGATCCTTAACTTAATCACATCCGCAAAGTTCCTTTTGCCATGCAATGTAACATGTTCACAGGTTCCAGGACTAGGATGTGGACCTTCTTGAGAATCATTATTCAGCCTGTCACAGTCTTCAGGTTTGTTCTGTTTTTATCTTTGTTAGCTGTGGGTCTTCCTACTAAGAATTATATGTAAAAACCATAAAAGAATTTACTAAATTTACTAAAACCTACATTGCCAAATAAAGATAATACCAAATTAATCAATGAAATAAAGTTATGCAAGTCAGCATTAATTTATTATAATACAGATTATAAAAATGGAAGTGACAATTATTTGAGGGATATGTGAAAGGTAAACATTCTTGATTCCTGGCATTACTTAAGAAAGTGTACACGATTTTTGTTTGTCCTCACATACCTCACACTTGTTTTATGCACCTACTTATCTTTTCCTTTTGTATATTATTATTTTATAATTTTAAATATGCTTGTCCATACTCTGAAAGGATGAGGTTTAAGAAGTCTTAGGCTGTTAGACTGGAGAGGGAATAAGGGTTACAATCTTCTCTCTATGACCTTTTGTAATTTATAAGTCCAAATGGACTGAACAACACTGAATAATTAATTCATGCTGTGTTTAAGCCCCTATGCTTGCATGTTTTACACCCTAATTATTATGAATTCCTTCCTTGTGCAAATCTTTGATTCCCCAACCTAAATCAGGTTAATACAGACTCATATGCTCCAATTATGGTGATATCTTTCTCTTAACCTTGGCAGAAGGAGCATTATAGTAGGTCAAAAAGTATCTTTGAGTTTCATTGAGAAATTAACCCATAAGGGAATTGTGTTCATGGTTGTAGTGTTAATTAGTTTCACCAGGAACATATTTTGTGGCTTATTTAACATTCAGATGCTCTCTGCATTTAAATAAAAATATATGCCCTAATATGCTAAAACCAGTCAAATGTGATTTTTATTTAATGATTTTTTTCCTTGCGAATCAAGTAATTAGCACATTGCACATTTTGACTAATTAAGAAAAAAGAACTGTCACCACACCCCAGTGAGCCATGCCGGTGGTGTTTCCCCAGTTATAAAGGTAGAGAACCTGAGGAGTAACACGAGTTTTTTCACTAGCTACTGAAAAGAGAAGGAGGTCAAGAAACTCCTAGAATTGAAACCTGAGATAACTAACCTTTGAAAATATTCTGTCCCAAATCCATGGGCTACAACGAAAAGGAAAGAGCAGATGGTTTGAAGTAAGACAAAGCAAGGCTACTAGTCTGGTAAATACATGCTCTGCATCCACTGCACATTCCTGTGTCAATAAAATTACCAAGACGGTTGCGTCCTCTAGAAAGTTAAATGTTACGTATGTGGTCATCACACTCACTAGTCTCATCTCACTGTAGAGGAAAATCAGACATGCCTTATAATTGTATCCAGAAAATGCCAATTTTCTGCATGCTTGGAGTAGGTATGTATAGGCTCCTTCCACCTCCACAGAAAAGTAGCTTGAAAGTAACATTTCCGAAGGAAGAAAATGAATTCTCAGATAAGTATCAAAACCTTTACTGAATGTTTGAAGACTCTCCTTTCAGAGCTTTGTATAAACTGCTCATAATTTAAAAGAATATCTTCATGAAAGTTTAGAACAATTTGTATTCTTGAATCTGGTACACAAAAATGAGATTTGAATAAAAAATGTACAACTGAGCTTTTAGTAAGGTCTCATGGAATTTGGGCATGAGGAATAGTACATCCTATATTCTTACATCCTATAATGTTTTACTCTGTACCTCTCCTTACAAGGAAACACTGTTGAAATTATCAATTTTCAATAGATTTAGATGACTGGTTTTAAATTATACTGTCACTAGCTCCGGATATGGGATTTAAATTACTCCATTTTATTTTTAATGATTACTAAAAAATCTTTTATTATTCCACTAAGATATCAAGGAGATAGAAACTGCTGTAGTATTTGATTATAATGATTTTAATGAGTGAAAGTAGTTATTAAACAAAATTATGCATCATATTCTAAATTAAAGCTAGTAATGAACTTTTGGATAAAGTATTGGACTTTTTATTTTATTTCCAAAGATTTTATTTCCATAGTCCTGCCAATTCAAAGGTTTTCACCAAAATGAGCCAATTTAAAAAATGCTTTAAAAAAAGCATTTCTTGGACACCTAAATATGGGCAGAAAGTATTTTAGTGTATTTAAGCTAATATGATATGCACACCATTCAAGTGCAGAATCATACAAAATAAAAACAAAGCTAAACCAAATTTTAAAATATAAAATTATAAATAAAAAAGGAAATAATCACCTTGAGTAATGACACTCATATTAATGACAGTATTTGACAGTCTTCTTCAATACATTTTATACTAGGTAATCTAGATATTTATAAATAAATTCACAAAAATAACTGCATATTTATGATATATGGTGTATATATATGGTATTTCCAGTTTCTAGTTCATAGATGATGCTCTGTTGAATTTCTTTGTGAACATAGGGGTTGATGCTTGTGTGATTAACTCCTGAGTGCATTTCTAGAAGTAAGATATCTGAGTCAAAGCAAATGCACAATTTACCCCGTGATACACATCGACACACTGCCTTCGAGAGATTGTACAAATTAACAAATCCACCAGTAGGTATGAGAATGCCTACTACTCTCATTTAGGTATCAAGAAACATTTTGCTCTTTTTCTATATAAGAGAAAGAAAATGACATTTCAATGTTGTTTGAATTTTCATGTATTTTGCTATTAGTAAGCTAGAAGATCTTTTCATGTGTTTTTCTTCTTCTTCATGTACATTGGTTATATTTAAGCTTTGACAATTGTTCTATTGCTATGAACTCTTTCATATTTGCTTTTAGAAATATGAAATAATCATATTTTATTGTTATTCTTATGAACTTTACCTGCATTATTTAAAAACAATTTTCCTATTTTTCTCTTTGTCAGTGACCTTTAAATATTACATCTTTCTTTTTTGTTTTTACTCAGATGTTTTGAATTTTATGTGGTCAAACTTGACAGCTCTTTATAATTCATGATTTAAGGAACACGATTAGAAATAGAATTTATATTCCAAGGGTATCAGAATACTCAACCATGCTTTCTTTTTCTACTTGTGCAATTATCTCTTTTACTATTAAGATTTGATACAAACATCATATATTTCAGGAAAGGAGCTGAGTAAAGCATTTTCTTTGCTTTCCTCTAAAAGTTCAGACAATTGTTTCAATAACATAATAAATATTCCACGTTCAAGGGGAAATAAATTGTTTTACATTTTGAAATACTGAAAAAGGCCATTCAGCGAAAATGGTTGATTAATTCTTGAACTCTTTGCCTTCACGTAGCACAGACGTGATACCTAATCTTGTCAGCAAGAAAATGTTAATGGTCAGCGGCTCATATTTAAAGATAGAATGTAGAGTTTGAGGTGAAGTTCCCTCTTTCTCAAACTAAGAATTTTTAAGAAGACAGAGCCAATATCACGTCCAATGCCAGACGTTCTCCATAGCAGCAATTTTTTCATGAGACTCCTTGATTCCATGTTTAGTTTCCCATAGTTTCCGTTAATCGGTTAACCAGGAATGTCAAACTCGACAGCTGTTCCCTTCTTTTTTCTGTTAAAGTTCTTTGCAACATAGGACTTCAATGTTTTCTGTTTCTTTCTTCCTCTTTCCCCCTTCCTACTTGTGGACTCTTCTTATTATGCTGAATTTGCCAATAAAGAGCCTAAGGTGCCATCCTATGTAAAGCAAGAAAACAAACAGTAAAATGCTTGAAATCTCTGGGTGTCCCCTTTCTTTGTTGGCTCTACTTCTTCTCCATTGACTATTGAACAATAGAGCATGTTTCCTGGCCATGCTGGCCAGCCGTGCCACTGAAGATCATACCTATCCCAAATATTTCCTTGTTTTTTAGAAGGCACTCAATAGCAAATGAAGCCCCAAAGCAATGACATGACCTAATAACTATGGACAAAAATATCACAAAATTTAAACCAACCTGCCCCAAAACATTGCTGAACGATTGTTCGGTCAATTTTCCATTTTAGCTGAGATTGGGAAAGATTTGAATGATTTTTTTTTCCAAGCTGAATAAGTTAAGATTTAAAACAGATAATAATGAGAACATGACACACCTAGAAAGGAGGTACACTTTAAAGTTCTTGCGACAATTCTAAAATGGCTGTGAAGCCGCTATTTGGAAAATTATAGCAATAGAGCTATCTGAATAGTGGAAACAGCTGAACATGCTGAAAACAAAGAGAAACTATTCATGAAAAGTTAATCTCCTTATTTTCCCTTTATTTTGTGTAAGAAATTGTTACTTGGCAACTCACTGACAAAATGTGCTGTATTAGTCGGTAGAGATAAAAGGTGATTGGAACATGGGCTCTTCCCTCAAGACCCCTCCCCTCTAATGCTTAAGTTAATCAAGAGAGAAAATACAAACCTCAGTGATAAACTTTGTTAGGGAGATTGTTTAAAAATCATGTTACTAATCATCTATAGAAACAGGGTCCACAAGTAGAAGGCAAATTGGACTTAACTAGCTTAGCTGGTTATAGCCACATAATGTAGGGAAGGGGCCAATGATATTATACAACTTACCAATACTCAGCATTATGCCTTCAAATTTCAACTACCTTAAATTATTTTCTAGATCTTTTTTATGAATTTTCGATTCTACTTCTTTCTGCCAAACCATTTACATCTGTATTGGTACCCGTTAACCATCTGATCGAGATTTCATGACCATAATACAAAATTTCTGTTGCATCAAAAGTTAGAAAACTGTAACTATAAGGGCTCTTCATGATGATAGAGGTCAGAGGACTTTACATTTGGTGATTATTTTAAACCATTATCTGGGTGTTCCATAAATCTAGTAGCATATTCATTTGTGATTAATATTCCTAAAAGTCAACTCTCCCATATGTGGTTATTTCAATCTATCAGAGAAAAAAAAAAAAAAGACGATCTTGTGTTTCATGTGTAATAAGAGCCCTGGTAGTGAAAAATTCCATCTGAAAAGTGGTCAAGTAGCATTCTCATGTCTCCTTGATCGCTTATTGCTTATTGATCTGTGGTATTGAAATGAATGTCATTACATCGAAGAGTTCGTGTAGCTAAGAACCAGCAAATACAAAACCAGTCTGTCAATCCTGCCATTGGTTAACACACAACTATAAGTTGAATATTTTAAAATCTGTGGCATTTCTTTGCTTCTGCCACTCAGTGCTAACAGAATAAGTAACCAAATAAAACAAAAATTGACTGACCAGCTTTCATAGTCTCCTATTTTTCCAAAATTGAATTTCCCATTCCTGAGCTCAAATCACAAGTGTAGCACTGAAAGAAATAAGAGAGAGAAATTAATTAAATGACTGTATTTCAATCACTCGATTTTTTCCCCCTGACATTATGAACTAAGAGTGCGGATCAAGCAGTTTGTAACTGACAGCCATGCCGTGAAGTTGTAATGCAGCCTTGATAATTATCCTCTTCATTATTTTTTAATATATATCAAGATAAATATAGCATTTCTTTTCACTTTTAATGGCATGCAGTCTAATAGGAAGATGAGAAGAGGCGTGTTTATCTTACAGTGTTAGAATTAAACGCAGTGACAAAGGAAAGGGTATGACATAACGATACACAAGCATCAATGCTGGAATCGACATCAATTATATAATCATTCTGCATAAACTACACAAATCTACAGAGTTAAAATAAAACAAGATACATTTGCTTCACAGAGCTGTAACTGCTGACAACAATTATCATTAAGAACAAAAATATAATACAATTAGGGGTTCACAGAACGGTGTGCTTCTTGTCGCAGCTATATCAGTTGTCAAATAGCTGGGGTTCAGACAAATGCAAAATGTAATTAATATATTATTGTTTGAAAATAAACTTAGCAATTACAGAGTCATTGGAGTTTTGTATTAGTCCAGCTCCTTAATGTATTAGCTTCATTAGATTTCCAATTCCCCTAATTTGATTAAAGTTAAATTTAACATATGGTATGAATTTCTTCTTACTATTAATGGAAATTACCTTTTTGGGATGAATTTCTCGCTGCCTTTTGTTTCTCTTAAACTTAAAGAGTAAACACTGAAAATTTGGAGGCAAAATGACCAAGGGCCTATCTGAAATCTCAACATAGCTTCTGCTTGAATTCTCCTCACTTGTCTCTTACCTCAAGGCAACATGTGGGAGCTAAAATAGCCACAGAATGTGTGATTGACACCCTTTCTTTTGAACTTGAATCAGATTTAACAATTCAGAGGCTGACTGGATGGAATGTAAATGCTGAGTTATAACTCATTTCCCAATGACGATATAGCAGTTTTTCATCCATATCACAAGTCTATGTTTGGTAATTTTCTAAATGCCTGGGACATAATAAATAAGAAGGATAAATGATTTTTCTGCACATGACTCAATTGTTTGGGAAAAGGCAAAAATTCAAGGAAGTATTCTGTATGGTTCCTCTGACAGGAGATTTGGAGCCCTGTGGATGAGAAAAGCAGGTGGAGAACAGCTTCCTTGTCTGCCTCTTACGTACACATTTGGAAGCAAAACCTCTTTTCTAAACTTCACTTAATCATTACAGGGTGAAGGGGGTCTACTGTGTAAGACCAGAGGAAAAGAGAACTTCAAAGGTTAACAGCAATGTCCCCTTCTGAGAGAGCAGGAAGGTGCACTCTGAAAAAACAGTCCAAATTTGGAGGGCTGATGTCAATAGAGAGCCCATAGCTACACTTCTCTGGTGGGGCTTTCGACCTGTGCAGGTCTACCGCTGGGGGAGGGAAGCCACATGCTACCAGTCACAAGGGTGAGTAGAATGGGTGAGTCAACAGATCTCTGGTGAGTCAACAGATCTCTAGATAGGGTGAGTAGAATGTACCAGGGGATAAAGTACAATGCCGTGTCCCTGGAGCAGAGGCTGGACCAAAAAGAAAGCCACAGGAGATAAATGACTGGTGGTAGCACAACTTTGTCAAATATAGAGCAGGAACTGCAGAAGTGATGTCTCCCTGTTGGGCTAGCTGAGTTTCCTCCCCCATTCAATTGCAGATCCCTGACCTGGTGATGGACACTCAGGTTTGCCAACACTGGCAGTTAAGATAGGAGAGCTATCTAACATTTATTTTTTCATTAAAGAGTTACAAGGGAAATCCATTCAACTGGAGTTTTCTTAAGTATCAAGCATGGGTAGAATGTTCTCTATTCAAGGGCATACAAAAAGAAACAAATTTGTGCATGGGAGTGATCATGTAACATAAAATTAAATTAGACTGTCACTTTAGAAAACAAAATGGAAATGTTTATTAAGAAAATATTATGGGAAACAGAAGTAGTTTTAGAAAGGTATGCTGCTTTCTTAATCAAAATACGCCTTGGGGTGTGGAGGACAAGAGATGAAAGGAGTTTTTAATATAGCCAATTGATACGAAAAGACTTCCGGCTGTGGTAAAGAAAGTATGAAAGATGAGTAATACTGTATTATCACAATATGAGATCTGTATTTAAAGCAGGAAAAAGCAGAACTGGTATTTCACAAACCTAAATCTTGATTTGGAAGGTAAATTTAGGAACGTTCCCAGAACGCAAAGGAAGAAGGATAAAAGACAAAAACATTGACAGGAACACAATGGTTTAAAATAGAGTTTTGATATCAAGATACAGATAGTTGGAATTCCTAATAAATAAATAAATCTAGACAAATAAAACAGAAACAGAAGTTCAGTTCTAAATTAAAGAAACTTTTCATGAGATTAAAACAAACCAACAACTCTGGATGTAGAGATTAATAGTCTTATTGACTACCAGACAGAATTAACGAAAGGAGCCTAGAAACATGCTGGGCAAGCTGTTAAATTTTATCAATAAATAGACTGGCATAGCAAACAAGGTAAAATACAAGGGAATAAAAAAGCATCTTGTCTTTAAAATGACCTACTGGTTCCCCTTGACTGCCTCTCCCTGTCCCTCCTCCTTCTCTGGCTTTGCCTCTTCCTAGCCTCTGTTTTCCTCAACTACCCTGCAGTTTGTGGACAATCAGACATGACCCCACACCACAGTGTCTCTGTCTGGAACAGTCTTCTCCCAGATAGCATATGATAAATTGCTCATTGCCTTCAAGAATTTGCTCAAATCTCACCATACCCAAGGGGCCTACCCTGATACCATATTTCATACTGCAACTCTGACCTGTCCCTGACCTCCAACCAACTCCCTACCTTGTTCTTCCTCTTCCCCCCTTTTTTTAAACCACACACTTACCACCTTTATTGTAATATATAATGTATTCACTGATTGTGTCTTTTGTTGACTGTTCATCAAAATTAGAATGTAGACTCCACCAGGGCTCAGATCATGACTGTTTTCTAGACTGATATCAGCACACAGTAGGTACTCAGAAGTATTTGTGTGTGACACAAATGAACGAATAACATAACATGTAACATAACCAACATAGCATAGCATACAATAATTATATTGTATGAAAGGACTAACTAGGAGAGAATTTTCCCTGAGACATTACATCTGGCCTGTTCTCCCCCTTCTGCCCCTTACAGCCTACAAAGACTGATCCTCACACCCCACCCGATTGCCACTTCTCCTCTGGGGAATGTGGGTGTAGCCCAAGGTTCTCCCCACCCCCAACTCACCTTCTCTGACCTAGGACCCTAGCCCCTGCTCTTTGGCTTAACTTACTCCTGCAGAAAAATGAACCTTTGATCTCCACCTGAGCAGCCCTGCCCCTTGCGTTCTCTCCCGTCCCACCCACGCCCTGCCCTCCAGCTTATATTTTAAGTCCCTGGGCTGCCACTTCAGGTGACCTCACTCCCACGTTCCCCTGGGTGTTACCTTAGGCATTTTGCAAGGAAAAGGCACTTGGAGGCAAACAGACAAGGAAAAATAAATTTTCACTGGCCTCAGGTGACTTGAAGGTTTTTACAAGGAGAAAAAATGGGGGGGAGCGGGAGTCAGGAAGTCCTTTTCTATGATAAAGAATGAGAGCAAGCCAGGCAAAGGGCTGGAGGAATGTACTGGAAATGGTGCGTGCAGGGGTTTGGAGGCACTAGGAAAATGTTTCCTTACATTAGGACAACATAATAATAATGATAGCATGAATGTATAGAATGATTTCCGTAATTCCAGTGCAATTCTAACGCTTTTACGTATCTTAAATGCTTTTAAATATCCTAATTCCATTCATCTAAACCTCACAACAAGCCTAGGAGACAGATATGCTCTTATTATCCCTATTTTAAAGATGCAAAAATTGAGGCAAAGAGAAGTATATTCAAGGAGACACAGCTAGTAGGTGGAAGGGCCAGGGCCAAACCCAGGCAGTCTGCCTTCAGATTTTATGTTCTTACTTACTCTTTTACTATGAACGTATCTGCTGGCTTTTTGAAACTTCAAGGCTTAGCAAAAGTCTTCAAAGATCTACACAAAAATGTGAGTAATTATTCTCCAGCATACTTCAATTTTAAGTGTTTCTTATTCATATCTGTTTATTTGGATTATCTATTTTTGTATGGAAAATTCATAACATTTTTTTAAAAGAAAGCCGTCTAATTTTAAGAAGGCTGACATCAACTTTGACATGATAAAGGTAGCATACCCAGCTGCATTACTTACTTAGTGTTAAATAAAAAATTATCTCTGACTTAGAGGCTTTGAGGGACAACTGTTTATTATCTCACTGTTTCTGCAGGTCAGGCTATCCCAGGAGCAGCTTATCTGGGTAGCCGTAGCCCAGAATTTGTCATGAAGTCTTAGTCGGAAATCTGGGGTTGCGCTCACCAGATAGCCTGACTGAGAGCCAGGTGTCCATTTCCAGACAGCTCTGGCTACTGACAGGTGGCCTCAGAGCCTCACTACAGGGCTCCACAGAGGGCTGCTTGAGTATCCTCCTGCTGTGGCCACTGGCTTCTTCCAAAGCAAGTGATCCAAAAAATTAAAGAAGGGGGAGACTGCAATGCCTTTTATGACCTGCTGTCAGAAGTTATATATGTTTACCTCCCCCACATTTTATTCACTAGAAGAGAGTAGTAAAGTCTGGCCCACTGAGAAATTAGACCCCATCCTAAAAGGGAAGAGTGTCAAAGAATTGATGGACATTTACAAGCCACCATAATACCAAAACAAGAGCAAGAATAAGAACAAGAATGTGGAGAGAAGGAGGAAGTGGAGGCAAAGGCAAAGAAGAAAGGAACAAAGTGAGAAAGGAAGAAAGGAAGGAAAAAGAAAAAAAACCCAGACAACCTGTGATTTATGTTTAGAATTTGAGACTACTATATTTCTTTCATTCACCACTGTATAATTTTATAAGTTCAAATCTTCACAACGAATTCATAGAGAATAGTACATGTGCGTTTTAACCATTTTTATTACTAACACTTTAAGTGACTATTTCAACTTTAATAAAATGATTAAAGTGGCTCCTTTAGACCAATAATCTGTTCCTGAGAAAAGTCTTTCCCGTGCATCAATGGATAACACCGAGGAGATCTGAGTGCAATCTATTCCACTCAATGCTAAATCCCTATGGCTACTGGGTAATGCTTCGCATTTCTCTGAGCCACAGTCTTCTTCTCTGTAATGTCTTTGGACTAAATAGATCGAGTTTCTATTCAGTTCTGAGATTTTTTATTCTATAGTTAATTTCAAGCCAGCTTAGCCAGCTTTCGGTACTGATGCATGCAATTTTAGCACTACTCTTATGCAAGTGAAAATGACATTTTATGTCAACTAAAAACGCCAGTAAGTAGAATCTCAACGATTCTGCCATAGATTATATAATGCCTTAATGATATGATCATAACGTGTGACCGCAGGTACAGGCTTCAGAAGGGGACAGTAAGAGACAATGCTGTCTCCAGGAGACACAATTTTATTTGATGATAACCCAGAAAATGGTTTCATAGACCTTGCACAAAAGTTTTACAGAAAAGCCACATATTGTGGCAGAATAATGGATGATTGTAACAGGTTATTTTAAATTTGTAGTCTGATTGAGTCTTCATTTTAAAACCCTTTTCTTTACCCTGACTCTTTGGTGGTTGAAATTAATTTGATTGACTTGATTAATTTGATTTCCCGCCGGTTTACTTGATCTGTACAAATGCCTCCACTCTTTCAATGTGTCGGTGACATACGGGAACTGTTAAGGCATCAGGTTCTGTCACTTCGTATTATTTTGTTGTCTTATAGGAATGGCCTCTTTCCCTTTTCCTCTGACACAATCTGTTGTGAGAGGTCATTTCAATCTCTTCCGTTTCTGAACAAAGTCTCTAAGATTGGTTTTGAGATTTTGAATTTCTGTGTTTGCTCCCCACAGGAGTGACATCAAGCGTTTTCCCATGTATGCTATGTCATATCTTATAGACAAAGAAGAAAGAAGAAAAAGGAGGGGAGAGAGAGAGAGAGAATGAGGGAGGGAGACCTTCCCTTGAGCACTGTCATTCTGAATTGAAATTGTGCCAATTTATTAACACAGTCAGCAACAAGCTTCTTAATGAAGCTACCAATAATGTCACTAATAATCTTCACTTCAAAGAAAGCAGCCCTTTCTCTCTTTCTCCACAAGGTTTGCATTTTCTTTAGTGAGGCATTGCAGCCATACTGCTTCTATGAGCTTAAAAAGCCAAAGGCTCACCAAATAGACTTTACGGTTTTGTGCTACAGAATCACCTAGTAGCAACTATTTTATAGAAAATGTCATCCCTACACTGACTCCTTTTTTTTGGTAGTTATAATGTTTCAGTTAAGTATAAGCCAATGTTCCTGGCATTATTAATCATTATTCTTTCCCTGATGCTTGTTTAGAGTTATACTTTGCTTTGGTTTGTCACCATCTTTTCTTGGTGGAATCAAACTTCCCACCCTCTTTTTACACTGACACTGAGTCCAGGCAGGCTGATGTGGCTGGTGGGTTATCACTTAGAGCATTAATCTAATTTTGTTTCTGGCCCTGTCTCCTCATGCCTGGCCTGGAACAGGATATCTCTCCAAGCTCTTCCCAAGAGAGGCCATTAGAAACATAGAATGAGAGAGAGATCTAAAGTCTGTGGATTAAATGATAGAGCAAAGTTCTGCCATTCTGTCTTCGACGCCTACTTCGATGCAATCTAATTTATGCATATCTGTATCACCGGGCTCTAACCCTGACTTGCCATCTCTTACTCTGTATCTTGCGCTAGAAATTCAGTATAAGACATGAAATGGGTGTCTTTTTGCACCAACCCCAGCTGGGCTGCTGTTGGCTCTGCCAGCCCTGATTGAACGACAGTTTTATCCCTACTCAGGACCAACTCTGGATTCAATATCTGATTAGTTTCTCTTTATATTTTCAGCTATTAACTTTAAGTCAGGATACTTGGCATGATTCTGAGAAGATCATTACTATCGATCCATTAACAAATGGAATGTTTTGGGCATGTTGTAGTTCTTTCAGACAAAGAGAGACACAAATTTTGAGCCATGGATCCGGAGAAGCGGAAAAGCTGAGGTAGCCAAGCTTGGAGTGTGACCAAGGACAGGAGAGACGCTGTTAGAGCAAATAGGCTACCCAGAACAAGCCTGTGGTTTCTCAGTGAGCCTGAACATTGATGCTACTGTCACTGTCTTCATGCTGGCAAAGAGAGGACATAACGATTATGCAAAAAGCCTTTTTTTTCTTCATATGTGTTTGGTTTCCCTGAAGATGTCCCTTGGGAAATGTGGAGGTAAAAAGGCAGCCCATGTTCAAATGGAGGACACAAAAGTTTGGTGTTGATTATTGGCCACAGTGTGAGCAATGGATAATTTATTTATTCTGTTTTTCGTTGTGTCTTGTGAAATGATTCAAACTCAGTATCTGAATCGATAATTGCCTGGGTGTTAATGATGTTGCATGGGGAGGGTGAGCCTGCTACCCAAGATAAAGAGCTCTTTTAAGTTTGGGCCCCAATTAAGAAAGGCTCTTCTTGTTAATGTGGCTGATAACCTCCCTCACATTGTCAAAGTGCATTAATATTCACTGAATATATTTTGTATGTGTTCATACAGTAAATGTGTATATACACAGAGAGAGAGAGAGAGTATAAGAATGCCATATTACAGTTCATTCTTTTTGCAGAAAGGACTTGTTTTTTTCTTGACAAATTTTTTTGTCCTCATGAGTTTTGAGTAAAGATAACCACTCAAGTATATTAGATATGCATGCCTGCACCTGCTAAGTCACCAAAAGTCATCAAACTTTCAAGTTATCCTCTCCTTGTCTCAAATTTTCTACACCATCTCTTCTCTTATCCAACAAATATGTCTCATGTGGTTGAGAAAATAGAAGCAATGAAAGATGAACTTGCTTTTCTTCCTACTAAGGAATTCCAGGTGACATATTAGCATCTGAGCCTTCCCTTGACCTTCCCTCCTATTACTCTGGAGTCTTTGTCTGCTCTAATCAAAAACCAAGTTCTCCACGGAGCTTCTAGACCTTCTTCTCTTGCCCACTCAGGGACTTTGTTCTGATATTCCCACTTCTTTCTGTATCATCGTATTCCCACTTCTTTCTGTATCATCGTTGTCCCCCTTCACAGATCATTCCTTCAGTATACAAAACGTTCTAGTATTTCTTATAAAACAAAAAACAAAGACCATGTCTGACCTCATATCACCCTGCAGTTATTATCTGATTTCTCTGTCCATTTTATAGCAAAATGTGTTGAAAATATTGTCCACAGCTGATTTCTCCACCTCTTCACTCTAACGTCTCCCCTCTGCCCACTCTGATAAGACCTTCTAACAGCTTCCCTTTGCCAATTCCAATAGTTCCTTTTCTTTTCTTTCTGGAATTCTCGGGAATATACAACACAGTTTATACTGCTCCCTTTTTTTCTCTTGGCTTTTGGAACACTAGCTTTAGGCCTTTTCACTAGCTGTTTCCTGTTTCTGTAATGATTTCACCCAGATTTTCTCACCCTTGGGTCTTTGTCATTTAGATCTCAGCTTGAATGTCACTTTTCAGAGGTCTTTCTTAGCCACCCATTCCATGCTGCAATCATGTCATATTTTAACATTCATCATAATCCAATAATCTTGTTTATTCAGTTATTGGATTACTTCCTTTCTTCCCTGATTAGGATGTTTGGTCCATGAAATCAAGGAACTCACCTTTCTTATTCAATACTTTCTTCTCAAATCCCAGAATAGTGCCTGGCATAGACTGAGTGCTCAATCAATATTTGTTGAATTAATGAAGGTTGTAAATCAAAATCCTTGCACCTGGGAAAGCCAAAACTAAGTAAATGGAAATGTTAACTTTTGTATGGCTATATCATACAGTAAACTTACACTCTGTTTTAAATGTGCAAACTCTGAAAATCCACAACATCCAGAAAATAAAAATAATTATGCCCAAACATTTCCATTGAGAGTTAAAAAATAGTAGATAAGAATTTCTATTGGATAATGAAGCAGTGTGGTCCTTTTTCTAAAGGTCATCTCCTAAGGTCAGCATTGTGTCTAAGAGACACTAAATTTTTGAAATATATTTAAATCTCTATTCGTTTCCTGTTGTGACTGTAACAAATTATCACAAACTTCATGGATTAAAACAACACAAATGTATTGTTTTATAGTTCTGGAGGTCAGAAGCCCCACCTGGTCTCACTGAAGTCAAATCAAATCATGTAGGCCTGTGCTTTTTCCTAAAGGCTATAGGGAAGAATCTCTTCCTTGCTTCTTCCAGTTTCTCAAGACCATCCATATTCTTTGGCTTCTGGCCTTCTTTCTTCATCATCAAAGCCAGCAACATTGGGCCAAGTCTATTCATAGTTCCATATCACCAGTTGTCTCTCTTCTGTCTCCCTATTCCACCTATAAGGAGCTTATAATTATATCAAGCCATCTTTCAAGGTCAGCCGATCATAGAAACTTAATTCCATTTGCAACATCAATTCCCCTTTGCCATATATTCTAACATACTCATAGGTTCTGGGGGTTAGGACATGGATATCTTTGGGGGCACATTATTATGCCTCTGGCATTCTACCTTTTAACCTCAAGGATTAGTGTGGATGAGGCTTTGGGTATGTATAACCCATTTAAGAAACAATTCTCCATATGTGTAAACCTGTGAAACTCAAGGGACGAGTTCTCTGCTCCCAAAATATAATGATGGGGCAGGCATAGGATACCAATTATCAACATTCTGGCTACAGGGGGAGGAAATGGAAGGGAAAAAAGAGTCATCAGTTCCAAACAATTTCAAAATCCAGCTCATCAAACTTCATTTATATTATGTAGAATTATTTACTGTTAATTATATTATTATGTTATATAATGATGTGATGATAGTATATTCTATGTGTGTATATACATGACTGAATATATATACACACAAATATACGCATTTATGTGTACATATGTATGTAAGTACACACACACAATTGAACGTGAAGTAATCTTTCAACAAACTTAATTGGATAATCCCTACCAGCCACCATGTAAACCTGACAAGTACTTTAACGGTTTTTTCACAAGCATTTTAGACATTAAGTTGTCATTTTTCAGAGAATTGGTTTGGGTTTAACTGTATGTTCATAGCACCAATCTAGCATCAGCTTTCTTGATTGGTATCTGATTAAATATTCTCAGAATTGGATACCTTTAATATCCTTGTGGAAACTTAATTTTTGGCCTTTTTGTCAATATGTGAAGGTTAGGGTTTTCTTTTTCTTCATAGAAAGCACTGAATTTTCAAAGATACTGAGCTGTTAAGTGAATGGATTTTATGTAAGTTATACAGTCTTAATTTGGTACTTATAAACAGTGATAGGTACGTCTTTTATCTATAAAATCCTATGAAATAAGAGAGCAGAGGGATTTAGAGAGAATTTTTTTTTAAAGATTTTATTTATTTATTTGACAGAGAGAGAGGCAGCCAGCGAGAGAAGGGACACAAGCAGGGGGAGTGGGAGAGGAAGAGGCAGGCTCCCAGCGGAGGAGCCCGATGTGGGACTCGATCCCAGGACTGCGGGATCACGCCCTGGGCAGAAGGCAGATGCTTAACGACTAAGACACCCAGGCGCCCCTAAAGAGAATTTTTTTTATGATCAGTTAATTTACCATGTAAAATTGCTGTAAATGATAATGTATACAGATTTTCTGTTCAAATATTCAATTGTAAACTCTTGCTATTATTTTCTGTTGCTTTTGTGTGAAATGACAATGCTAAAATAAAAAGAACCCTCAAAAAGTAACATAGTAACATATGTGTGTATATATATAATATCTATATAAATGGAAAAATATATTAGCATCCCATGCTTTATTAATGGTTTGTATTTCAAATGTCTATTTAAAAGTCAGTCACTTGGAAGTTAAAATGTATTTTCCTATAAATGCGTATGTTTAGCAGAGTGGTTAGGTTTGCAGATCACTTTAAAAACTCAATTCTACTTATAATGCAGTTGAATGAAAGTACTGAGTCTAAATTCTAAATACTGATATGAGTGGAACACATGCATAGAAGAAATAATATAATGATATTGATGATTATTTAAAATAATAATCATTATAATTATTATACTAGCTATTTGTCATTTTATATTGCCTTTACATTTCATAGGCACGACAAATTAAGAAATATTTTCACTGGAAAACTACTACTCCCTTTTCTGAACATTTCTCCCACTTTCTTATTGTTTTTCTCTCAATGTCACAAGTACCGAGTGCCCTTTTCCTAATTTGTCTGCTTCCAGGGTTTAAGAACACCCATGTTGAAACTTATATGGGAGACCTTAGCCGGGGAAATAGCAATATAGTGGTGAAAAGGAGTCAATTCTATTAAATTTTGCTTTTATAGTTCTATTTTTTTTTTAAGATTTTATTTATTTATTTGACAGAGATAGAGACAGCTGGCGAGAGAGGGAACACAAGCAGGGGGAGTGGGAGAGGAAGAAGCAGGCTCATAGCGGAGGAGCCTGATGTGGGGCTTGATACCATAACGCCGGGATCACGCCCTGAGCACGCTTAACTGCTGTGCCACCCAGGCGCCCCCTATAGTTCTATATTTGGTTGCATACTTACAAAGTCATCCCCAATCCAAGTTTATGTCTTGACCTCATAGTGCTTTTATGAGCTCATTTGTAACTTTATATGTTTAATTCATCAGGAATTAATTTTATTATAAACTGTAATAAGCTATATCAATACCATTTATTAAAAATTTTGTTACTTTTCTGACCAGAGATACTTCCTTTATCATGTATTTAATATGTGGCCTTGGGCATGTTTCTGACTTTTACATCCTGCTACATTGATGCTTATGTCAGTATCATACCGTTTTAAGTAGTGTATTTTTAGAATGTAAGTTAGTATTTTATATAGCCAGCTCTCTCAGAATCCTTTCAATAATGTTTTTGCAATTCTCATATTTTCTGCTATTGTGCCTCAAAGAACCATTTTGCAAAATTCTGAAGAAAAATCCCTTTGGCATATTGAATAACTTATACAAACTTATAGATTAACTCTGGGAAAATTCATCTCTTTATGTTATTAAATCCTTTAATTCAGGACCATTTATTTGAGTTTTCATTTACTATCTTAGTAAAGCTTTCAATTTTCTATATTTCAGTTAGTACTGCAGTTAATTGTTTTTCTATATATCACACTTTTCTTTGTTATTTTTTTCTTTCCCTGACAGTTCTAAATCTAAATTGTCATTGAACTATTGATTCTTGATTACTTCTGTGACTTTTTTACTTATTATATAATTGCTCATAATATTTCAATTGATTCAGGTGATTATCTTGGGCTTTCCAAGTTCAAAGCATATGATATATAAGTAGTTCTGTTTTTATTATCTTCCTTTGAAATAATTATACCTACAATGTGGTCATATTTTATAGCAATTAAGTAAATGTAATTGTTGAATAGTAGAAGTGACTCTAGAATTTCACAATTAAAAACTTATGTTGTCTGTTGTCTTAAGATAGTCTTTATTATGTGAGAGAAATATCTTTGGCTTTGGTTTTTCAATAATTTGGAAAAGAAATGAAGATTAAATTTTATCACCTTCATCTACAAAGACCACATCAATTTTTCTTTCAATTGTTGGAATTCTTTTTCCAATTTCTTGAAATAAAACTTTCTTGGTTATGTTATGCATATATTGCTCAATTTGATTTGCTAATGGTTTATGGAAGGATTTTGTAACCTCAAGCATAAGCGTGACTGATTTATGTTCTTTGTCTTTGTGTCATATCTTGTTTAGTTTTTGGCAAAAGGAATTTGAAGCTACTATTAAGTTTCAGGAAAATTCCCATCTTTTCCTGTGATCTGGAACAATTTAAATAGCCTCGAAAATAATCAGAATATTAAGGTTTGACATGACTACTCATATATGCATGATCTCAAGGTGTTTCTAATTTAATTGGCATTCAAATTATGTTTAAAGACATAACGTTATTTTTAAAAACTTGCCAAATGTTTCCAAGATAACTAACTCGCAGTATAACGTAAAGAACTTCAGACTGAAAGCCACACAACTTAGGTCCTTGTCCAAGTTCTGCTGCTATCCGTGTGATTTGGGCCAAGTTTCTTTGCTGCCTCTGCACTTGAAAATATTTTTTGGAATTTAAGATAGAAATCGATGACATCTAAAGGTTTTTTAAATGTAGGGGCGCCTGGGTGGCACAGCGGTTAAGCATCTGTATTCAGCTCAGGGCGTGATCCCAGCATTCTGGGATCGAGCCCCACATCAGGCTCTTCTGCTATGAGCCTGCTTCTTCCTCTCCCACTCCCCCTGCTTGTGTTCCCTCTCTAGCTGGCTGTCTCTATCTCTGTCAAATAAATAAAAAATCTTTAAAAAAAAATAAATAAATGTCATTTTACAAAACATTTGATTGTGTTTTAGTGTCTTACTGTATTTTATTATTTGTAGTCCACTTCCAATTTAACAAAACTACATTGTGAAGCTTGCAAAAATATTCCAGGTTATTGAGGAATGAATGCATAGTGGCCTAAGGTATGTGTGTTATGCTGGACACTACTGAAATTTCTCTCAGTACAGATGGTCACATGAAGATGCATGGTATTCACTGCAAGAAGGTGATGTGCCCTCAGTCTACCCTGCAGAAAGAAAACACAGCAGTTTCGTGCCCCTCCAGCTGACCCTTCTTAATCCGGCCCTTATTTTGCTCTTTGATGATTGCATCTTTGTTCACCATAGTTGATGGTGAAGTAAAAAAGATGCTTTATGAGTCTCATTTTATTCTTATACATTTATAATAGTATCTACAGAATGTGAGCTCTTAATTCACATTTTATTCATCACTTATTTTATCTCCACAGATGTATGCGCAATTGTTCTTTTAGGACTCTGTTCAGCCCACAGATGTCTCCACAGCTGCTCTTGATTCCAAAGAGGATTTTTTTTCCCTAGAAGCAGTCATGTAAGGTTATTTGTTGTTTTGTTTTGTGTTTGTTTTATTTTTATTTAAAGCATTGTGGAGATTTTTACCTCCGTAAGGAGAAAAAAAATTATCTTACCTGAAAGGTGGCCCTGAGAATTGCATCAAGAAAGATCTGAAAATAAAGCACGGTCTGTATTTCTATTCATTCTTTGTATCCTGCTAAATGTTTTCCATAGTGGAGAGGCCCAGGAACTATAATCATCCAAGAGTTGATCTCCTGCCTCCTATTTCTATGACTGAGTTGATATGGTGACACAAGGTAACGATTGTCACAATTTATTCAGGGCAGAAAGAAAAAAAAAATCATTTCTATAAATGTCTGGTTTAGGCAAAATTGCCAACTTGAGAGTAGCCTGAGGCTTATGGGAAGCAAATGATTCTGATTACTGTCTATATTATCTGCATCCACTAGGTCTATGAACGTCTTGATTTTCTTTGTGTCGTAGAGATGACCACACAATTCAATAGGCTGAAACTGTGGTTGTGCCGATTATGTTTTTGCCTGCATTACTCTAGAAACCTGTAAATAATTATATTTGCATAAAGGGAAAGGCCTTTCCTTTGAATATCACCTATATAGTTAGCATCACTGAGTATTCCAACTAGAAGTGGCCTTCCAGAGAGCTAAGCTCATTTTCCTCATTTTATAGATTTATAGTGCCGATCAGGACCCTAACATGACTTGCACAAACTACGGAGCTGGTCTGATGGTCTAGAAGAACTCGATGCCCAGTGTCCTGATGAGTAGGTCACCAGCCAGCATCCTCTGCCTCTCCCTGGCTTCAGCACATCAGAGGTTAAAGCTGCTGAAGAGGTTTGATGTTAGCTCTTTAAAAGAATGAGGATTTATTGTTACCTTCTTTACTTTTTTTGATGTGTGTGTAAGGTTTTTGTTTGTTTTGCACGACGGTCACAACACGTGTGTAGAACAAGTGCTGAAATAATGAAATAGTCGACTTCGTGGGAATTAATGCAGTAGTGAAGGTCTCCGTAATTTAAAACCATAGGTAAAAGGCATTTAAAAAATCTAAAATAAAATTTATAAAGCAGTGTTTTTTAGGGTGGCTAGGTTAAATATTTCACTCTGTTAGGATACAAGTAAAACAATCCATGCAAATTCTATTTCCACAAAGAGCTTATGTCTCCACTTCTAAAGGAGGTATTTATATTTCATGCCGAGATACACTGTTGAAATATTGGGGATAGGTTAGAGATATACTTTTATTACCATAACAATAAATAATAGATACGTATATTTAGAAGTGCAGAAATTCTCGATTTAGACATTCTGGTATTGTCAGTTATCCTTGTATACTGCTGAGAGATCACGCATCAGACTTACCAATGGTTCATTCAGGAGCTATTATTTCTGATATTCAAACTGCAAATTTGTTGGAAGGCTTTAATCTTGTGCAATACAATTTTAAGTATTCAATAATTTAAATGGTGCTGTAGTCTCATCACATACTAAGAAAGTTGTTTATATTGCTTTTGTTTCTCGTTTGGTGTTGTTGCTGCTAACATGCTGTCATTTCATTTGGTTGAGTTTCCTCATCTGAAATGACTTGGTTATAAAGACTTGTGCATTTTGATTAGCAATTTTGTATGGTTGATTTTAAGACGTAGAGCTCCACAGACGTGAATATATAATCTGATAAATTGATCTTTCCTGACGATGATGTATGTTGTGCTGAGAAAAATAAACCGATGTGATGTTTTTATACTCCCAATTAGACATCAGAATTAGATGGTATCCTTCACAAGGTAGCATGAAACAATTTTCGATAGCTATTACTCGGCATGCTCTTTCACCAAGATTATTATTGGAGCAGTTTTGTTAGGAAGCATTTGTGTAACCGACCATATGCTGAAAACTATTTGTTGATTTAAAGTATAAGGGCTGAGTTTTCAAAGAGGAGATTTTGGTGTGCATAAAGTTACACATGCAATTGCATTTTTCCACAATTACCTAGTCATGCTACAGACTGTCAACCACAGAGTTCATTTGCTTCTTTTTTTGAAAGATTTGCTTTGCTTGCAACGATTTAGTTTGGTGACATATTTTTCTTCCTTCCTTTTTTTTTTTTTTCAACAAACAAAAGAAGTTTGTGACTGTATTTCCTTACATCACATTTTATAAAATGCTGGACCTAAAAAGATTTTCCCTTTTCACTTTATCCTTGAAAAGGGTCCCATGTCCATCATATATTCTTCTCTTTAATTGAACAATCAATTTTAGAGTGCTTTGCAAAATGACTTAGAAAAAAAATCATCAGTTGGTAGTCTTTGTACATATTATATAAATTACGCTTATAATAGCATGTATATGTAATATATAGTTCCTAGACGCAGAGAGTACAAATTAGTCTTTTAAAAGAAGACTACTGCTCAAAATAAGAGAAAAGCTATAGTAGCAACTACAATCTTTATCCAATACTGCCTTCTCACATTTAAATGTGAAGAAAATGAGATAATACACGTGCTGATTTTGTGAAGTTGTAATTTTATGAGTTAGGGTATCACATTGTTCTTTGGTCTTGTCTGCTATAGGTTCATTAAAAGTTACAGACATTTGAGCGTTTCCATATCATTTTTTTTTTTTTAATGACAAAGGCCCCCTCTGCCAATAACAACAACAACAATGTGTAACTTGGATACCAGGTCCTTTTAATGAAGCTTTTGAGTCTTACAAAATATGATTAATCTGATTAGTGATTCAGCCTCCTTTTATGCTTACATTATCTAACACAAAGAGCCCCCCTACAGGTTAAAGTTTAAATGTGGATTACCAGATAAAGCTAGTCCTGACGAGGTTTCTATGGTGCAAGGAAAAATTGGATTTGCTTTTCACCTCATCTCAGGCTCTGTCATCCTGGTTTTTGCCCTGTTCCCTTGTTCACAGCAAGGATATTAATTTTGTAGTAAAATCTTTAAGCAATTATGCAGATAGCTGTGAAAAAGCAACATACACAGACAATAAGAGAAGCTTAACTGAAAAATGGACCCCAGATATTCATTAAAAACAGATGGCTACATTGCCAACAGCATAACTTTGGATGTTTGGGCTAAGCTGGTATTAATCTGCCACAACATGAGGAGAAGATGAAACTCTGGTGTACAAACTGTGTATTGCTTCTACTTTTTGCTTACAAAGGAATACAATGATGATTTATGGCTGTCTTTTTGATAAATGTCCAAAAATGAATTCCTTACTCAGACGTGAAATAACATTGTAATCCTCCTGGCTATCACTGAATGTGGACGCTCATTTTCAAGACGCGGATAAAAGATAAAGAATCATATAGATGAAGTAGATCGAAGTAGATATTAAACAATTTTGTTTTTAAACCTATTGAAAATGGGAAATCTTTTGATTAGTAACATTTCAAAGCCAATATAAAGTAGAATTTTGCATTTATATAATGAAGGAGTTACATTTCTGGCCATTTATTTGGGTTATTTGCCAAGTGGAAGTTGTAAAATTTTTCAGCCTAGACAAAGGTAAGGTAAACAAATCAGGTAAAGTGAGGCAGAAAAATATTTGCCCAGCTTTTCCAAGTAAAAGCATAGATGATGGAAGGGTACTCTATGCAACTGAGGCAACTGTCATGATGATAAATGCATAAAGTATATATTGATTCACTTATAGAATTTTCAAAGCAAATTTAGGGGAAGAGTGTTACATCTAAAACTATATATATGTAGTAAGTGGTAGAAAAGTTATAATGAATTTCAACCAATTTTTGTTTTGTCAGAGAAATTCATCCAACTAGAGAAACGCTTTCAGAACAGAATGGCTCAGATACTCTATGGGCTGAGTCACAGTCAGTGATACAATCATGGAGACAGCCGTAGTGGTTATTGGATCTAGGGACTACTGGAAACATGTTGGCATTATTCTATTGCTTCATCTATATCCGGAGGCTGACCTGGGAATGAGTATTTGAAAAGGGTGCTTGTTACAACTAGAGTTTGGCCTTTTCTCCCATCGAGTGTTAACCATTATTCTTTTTTCTATAAACAGTACATATTTATTGTAGAAAAAAAATTAAACAGGTTTGCCAAAGAGAAGAAAGTTCAGATTATCCCTAATCCTACCACCTTGAAATGACCACCACTAATATTTTTATATATATATTTCAATATATGTTTCTATATATATTGATGTGTATTTTTTTTAAAATCAGGAACTTATTGTGTATTTTGAAACCTGCTCTTATTCTCCTAACAGTCTCCATAATAACTATTGATTACATATAATCCAATATTCTACAACCTCATTTTACTGAATCCATAGTATTCCAAAATATGGATAATCCGAAATTCATCTTACCAACACCCTATCGATAATGAAGAGTTTAAAAATTTTTGTTATTATTAAAAAACACCTCAAAGTTTATTTATTCAACTAAAATTTGTATAAAACGTGTGTTACCAATAAGTTAATCTTCCGGCATTGTCCCTCCTTCACATGTAAATAAAAACTTGCTTGGGCAAAAGTATATTCATGGAAAGAAGCAAATTCAACAGGCCTTTTTGATTAATTCATTTTATTTTTCCTAAAGTGCATTTACAGTCTGGATAAAATATCTTGTTGCTAATGGAAGCAATCACATTGTGTTAATAACCCTAAACTATCTTTTGAATCTCATCTAATTTCCATCATCCCTGCCTTGTTTTTCAATCAGGCTCTGTGCTTCAACCATGCCGATGGCTTGCTACTCCTCCAGCAGACTGTCCTTAAATACCAGCAGACTTTTGCCAAAGCAGCTCCTTCTCACAGCCCTGGAACTGAACTCACGTTGCTCTTCTTATGCTTCAACTAGCCTGTGAACCCTTCCTTCATGTAATCCCACCTCTCATAGTTATTTGTTGCTATATACAGCCCAATATGCTGGTGTCTCTTTGGGGCTCTTTTAATTGGAAAGATTTGTCCTCATGTCTGTCTTTTTCAATAGACTACAAGCAACGTCAGGGCAGGGTTTATGTCATATTCATCTTTGCACTTCCAGTACTTACTGAAATGGCTGACATCTAATAGACATTCTAGAAATGTTCACTAAAATAAATAATGACCTGAGGACATCCTGATGAGACAAAGAAAAAAGCAACACAAAACAGGAGTATGGCCACTTTAGTAAGTCCTGAACAGGGCTGTCCAGGGCTCAGACAACTCCTGTGGCCTCAATGTCACTTTCAGGGATGAGAAGACAGAATGGCACATGCTTTATTTCTCCTTTCATCGCTGAGCGGAGCAAACCTAGGTCTGACCTCACCCAAAAGAAAACTATGTTGGGCCTGACTGTATGGGGTAACGAGGGAGTGGGACTAAATTTTGAAGCAAAGGGAAGTGGTTGGATGTGGACTTGACATTCTCTATGATTGCTGCCTTCTCTCTCTTCGTTGAGTGGGAGTGGGGGAGGGGCAGATGACACAATTATCGTTACCCTAAGACACATAAGTCTCAGATATAGAAGAATATAATCCATGTATCAATGCTCACTTGTAACTATTGAGTCTATATTGTGTGTGAAACACCACATTAGCTTCTTATAATCATGGCTATGATCAATGGCTCTGAAAACCTTTTTGCTCCACCTACCTTGTGAGACAGTTTTGAAGAAAGACCTAGGAAGTCAGAGAAAGGGAACTTTGGCTTACCCTAAAATAGACCTGGAACAGTCCAACTGAAACAAGTTTCCTCAAAAATAAAGGAGCTTCTCATTACAGGAAGGTGTCAGAAAGCAACACACTGGGGTAGGGTAGTGATGCATAGAGCTATCTCCTCATTGTGAAATTGCGCTATATGATTTTCAAACCCCTCCGAAATCTAGAGTCTGGGAACCCATATAACTCTTTATTTGTTCACAAAAGCCTCCACCTGGAGGAAAAATCCCATTTACAAATACTTTTCATGTGTTTCATTGTTTTTCTTTCTAATTGAGAAATTAGCCTGACCCATAATATTTCATTGAAAGAACTATCTATATTAAATTTGGGAATAGAAATTAGAGACCTAGAACTACATATAAGCTTAAAGATCCAAACTCTTGACTGGATATTAAAACTTTTCTTAAGTCTTTTCCTCATATCAAGATTATTTTTCTGGGTTGCTATCTGTCATGTCATATTCTAGCAGTGGGATTCAACTGGAACATGTATCAAAAAACAATTTCTGTGGTTTGAAAATAATATTTAAAAAATCTTTTATTTCAGTGATACCAAATGTTTCTTCGAGGTTAACATCTTGTGACGGGAAATGAACAGAGCATTAAAAAAATATGTAGCTAGACATCATATGAAAATTTAGTGTATTTTCCCACGAGGAAATTTCCTCATGCAAATACTTATTTTAAACTTTTTGTTAAATACAAAGTGTTATAGAGAGTCAAATAAGAACACCTATAAATAAGGCATTTCAAACAAATGATGGTTGAAACCCTATTTTTAACTAATATTGTTTTTCTTAATGCTTGTGGGTGTTTTAAAATTTTGATAATTCAAGTTTGCATATGATCAAATGTCTACATTTAAAGAGGTAATGAGCTATTTAACATATTTTGTAGTAGGGGCCGGAAAATTTGCTTTGATGATTAGAGCCCTTCGCAAATAAGGAAGAGGCCACAATCCCAAATACAAGAGAGGGAAAACATCTATTCCATCCAAAGCCATTGGAAGCACTCCAGATTCCACTTAACCACACCAAACCCACTCGCTTGTCCTCAGCAACTCATTCCTACAACCAAAACAACCAAAAGTATATTCTTTATTGATGGCCCTAAAAATTGAGATTGAACCATAGCAAGAAGCTCAGAAGTTTCTACTTTCCTATTGTTCCTTTATTTATGCAGTTAGTTGGTTAGTTAGTTAATGAATAGATTAGTTAAATCCACCATGTTGCAAATGAGATTTGATGGTGCTGACATGAAGAAATAACTGGAACTTGAAAGTACTTAGTTTCTTATAGTCTTTATTTCCTCCTTTTAAAAGTTCTGGTGAGTAATATCACCAAATTAATGCAGATCTAGGTATTTAGAAATGAATGTGGAGAAGTTTAAGAGTATTATTTAAATGTCACGTTACTTACTTTATCACTGTAATTATAACTCGGCCTAAAATAATTTTTTAAAACTATGAAGGAAATGCATGTAATTGTAGAAATATGTGCATATTCTTGGCAAGGTTTCATGTGTCCAGCCTCATCACTACCAGAGAAGCTATCAGTTTGATTTCCTAAGAGTCTCCAGTCAGAATTCACATAGTGTCACCTCTGAATATTTGGCATAAAGTGTGTGGTGCGGTGGGGTAGGAAAAACAGAAAAACCATCACCTTTGTTGTGGCCACGGGTGCTCTCCTGGGCAGGCTGTCACAATTCCACAAGCCAGACCTCAGAGCTCTGTGCTGTTCACAGTCTGTGTTCAGTTCCTAACTGGGGACTTAATTTCTTCTCCATCCAGCCAGGAGAAAAACTGCATGCAGTGGAAGAGAAAAGGTATTTTATTTTCAAGTCTGTTGAGAAGTCATCTCTAACACTTTTCAAGAGTAATTAAGCCGAATGTACTAGATACTGGAAGAAAAGTAATGAAAAAAGTAATGAAATTACAAATTACAAATTGCAGTGGGCCCAGAGTGCTATAGGTAATGTTGGATTCAGCTAGTGAATTTTGCATGATTTCTAATCTGAGTTCTCATGCTAAAAAAATCTAAAATGCCTTAGGGACCAGGCACCTCACTTAAAATAGGTGAATCTGGATCAATATACTCTGAGAAGGAGCAAGGGTGGACAGGGCGAAGTGGAGAATTGAGAATTGAGATCTCACCCAAAGGAAGCCCTCAACCATCACTCAACTTCAGTAAAACCAGCCCACCCTCACAGTCCTGCTTTTTTGAGAGAAACTGGAAATTTGGATTTTAATGCAAAACCTAAGCTTGGGATGTGGTGAAGCAATTTAATAATAAGCAGATTGTAGGACAAACAAAATCTGCCCACGTGTTGCAGTCAGTCCATAAATAGTCCATAAATATGTCCCCCTGTAAATCTTTACATCAATCAGATGTTTGATTTATCAGAATCTGGAAATTCTGAGAGAACCAAGACTGAGCTTCAAAATATCAGATTTTGTGCTGACATCGTTTCCTGCTATTACTGGTGCCACATGGTGATTGGCTGTATGAAATAATTAAACTTAGTTGGCAAAGCACCTTTGATTTGGAACAAGAATACTCTGAGGTTTGCCAAGACATACAACAGTAATGCTCAATTATATTTCATGAAGGTATTTGATAAAAAATGCTGATAGAATGATCAATATCTAAGAAGCTTACTTTTGTCTTTCTGTTACAGCATGGACTTTGTTAGTTTAAGTAGTCTATTTATGAATCTGTAAACAAAACCTTTAATTTTCATTTATCACAAAAACATGTGAGGAGCCAAATTATTAGTATCATTTCAATATCTGAGGAAAGAGACCATTAACACAGACATAATTACAATACAAACAACTAACATTTGTTTACTGAGCACCATTATGGCTGAGTTTGAAGCACTCAATACACAATATTTTATTTAATGCCCGTATTACCTTAAGATATAGGTACTATTACTAACTGCATTTTATAGGTGAGGTTATTGAGAATCAGAAAATATAAGCCATTTGCTCAAGGTCAGACAGCTAGTACGTGGAATTTAAACCACTGCAGACTAATTTGGGCTTTTAAGCGACACATTCTATTGCTGCTATTACTACTACTTATCTCGAGCCCCTCAGTGAACCAGATGCTCTCTCATCACCCTGATGGCCCTGCGAAAAATATATTATCATCCTTATTCATAGATGAAGAAACTAAGGCTCCAGAAGGGTAGGTAATACCCTCAACTGAAGAGTGAAAACATGGCACACAATCTCCTATCTGATGCCCAAGGCAGGGCATGTTTGAACACACCACGGTGCTGCCGTATGTAATAATTTCATATATTCTTCTAGATGGAGCCTACCCCACTTCTGTTTCGATGGAAGCTACTGTTCTTTGAGTTCATATTCAACGTCAATATAGGTTTATTGGACAAAAGATGACTAATAAATTAAGCCTTTAAGAGTTCATAAAAGCTCTTCAAGATTTTCACTTAATTTCAAGATAACTTTTTTTCCTTTAATATCACATTTTATTCTTTATGTGCAATATGTTTTTTATCTCAAAACATACTTCTATAATGATTAAAAAAATTTTAAACTATATGCCTTTGTCCTACTTAATAACTAGATTCCACTTCTAAATACGAGTAAGGTTTTATGGAAAAGGTAATGATTTGAGAATTGAAAAGGAAGAGAACTTTCTAGCCTTTCCATGATGCTGACACCTCATTTTGTTGTGTGTGATTCTGATCTTTCTAAGCTATAGTGTTTCAATAAACATTTTGTTTAATGATTGACATTATTGTATTACTGCTTAGAGTATTAAAATATCACAAGAAAATTAAAATGAATGCTTATAATTTCTCTTTTATACTCAGATCTTATTTTGAGGAAGAATGTTATCTTTTTCTAGATAACGTATATTCAAATCACACAAACTGGCATATTGTAAAGTGTCTAATAGATGACATTCAACTACTTATTTACATAAAATAGTAGAAATACCGATAATTATAGGCTGTGTTTAAAATATAACAGCAATACCTTTCTATTTTATTAATTGACTTCTGGGCAGTTGCAGCAGTTACTTTTAAGCACAGCTACAAGCTCTGAATTCGAATAACAATTTTATAGGAATTTAGTGAATTTAAATATTCTGTGCTTTTATTATAAACTTCTCAACATATATGCCTGGAAAGATTTATAATTAAAATCACACCGGCAGCAATATGCAGCTTTTCATACCAAAAAGCCACACAGGGCTGTGGGAAAATTTGATAAATCAAACTCTAAGACTCACGACTTAAAAGCTTCACTTTTCATTCCCCCACCCCAGATTGTTGACCTTGGTCTGGTCTGTTCCTCTCTGATTGTTTGACTTGCATTCCCCTTCATGGATGATGGTTTCTTATTAAATTATTTATGGATGCGGCTGACACTAGTTGAATAGATTCATTAAATTTCACAAGTTGTTGGAGTCTAGTTCACTGGAAAAAAAAAACCCTCTTTAGACTCTTTAAAGGACAAAAAGCGTCATTTTTTTTTAGCTCTTTTAAAGCATTTAATAAAGCATGAAAAGATATGACATCAATCCTGCTAAAACACAAGGGAAAATGAATGATGTTACTGTAAATCTTTACATCAATCACACCCAATACTTTGGAAAACAATATAGTTTTGTTTGCATTTCAGAAGTGACAAACAACTCTTGTGACTGGCTTAACATCGTCACTTTCTATTAGTCAAGACCAGAAGCAAGTCAGAATTAAAATGTGGCCCTGCGTTGCTAGGCAGCGGAGTTGTCTTGACATGGTGGTTAGTTTCCTTTTCACTGAATGACAACAGTGAAATGAAAGAAGTTTTGAAAAACTTGATAATGGTTTTCAAAGGAGAAGGATAATTGGTGGTGCTCGCTTGTGCAGCACTGTGTGGAAACTTTCAGGCGGCCGTGAGAGAGGACTGTCACTAAAAATTTAAACTCTTGTACACAAACTTGACCCAGAGTCTTCTCCAGGTTTTGGCGGTTCATTTTCAGAACACCCCTCTGAGAGCAAGGGGTGTAGGATGAAAGCCTTAAGACAGATGGGTAAAGCCCCAAAGGAAGAAAGGAATCAATAGTTGTGATTTAATCCATTGGTGAAAGGGAGGAATTAAGTAAAATCTTAAAAATGAGGAATGTGTAAAAGACCTTTAGCTAGCACCTATAAAAAAAATGTTTTAATTGCATGGTGAGTTGCAACCGAGCAAACATTCAAATCAAGCGCAGGAAATAGAGAAAGGTAAAAAAAAAAACTTTGATTTCCTATGCCAGGGATAAAACAATAACCCTGATGTTATTTTTTTTTAAATATACTCTGATTTAATTCAGGAAAATGTCCCCAATGTGATAACTCCCAAAGCATCTGAAAATAATTACAATTTAAGCTTTTATTGTCTGTGGTAATAATCGAACAGAGCATATATTTAACAAAATACAAACAAAAGACCCCAAGCAAACAAAAAACACACAGAAAATACACGTTGCTCACTATTTCATCCCGAACCACCTAATGCAGGACCATTTTGTTTAACCATTTAATTTACCCAGAATTTTAAAAACTGAGCAAAATGGACTCATATTGAAAGAAGGGACCAATTAGTGTTGGATTAACATTCATGGTTATTTACAGTTGTTTTTGTACTTGTTCTTGTGCTCTGACTTCCTAAAATTTCACAACCCAAAGATTTAGAAAAATGGGGTTGTTTAGACGCAAAGTGCAATGAAGTGGCTGTGACCATTGTGTAGACACCACCTCTCTCATTATACCCTCTCAATCAACACTCAGTACACAGGAAACCGCAATAAAGCCCATCTGGCACGGTTAATCTGCAGGCAAACCCACACCCATGTCTATGCCCGTTACTCTCCAGCCTTATTATTCTCAGATCCAAAGCTTCATAAGGGATCAGCCAAAGTCCATTAAAGTAAATAATAGCTAGAAATGACAGGCTTAGCAAGGATTGGGAGGAAGTTGAAGACCAATCTGAGCTCTGAGCTCTGATTAATAGAGAAAAGCATTAGGAGAAAAGGGGAGAAAAATGACCTCAGCCTGCTCCAAAGAATTCCTGAACCTTCGTTGTTAGGGCAAGTGCTACCATCTGAGACGTTAGTGATCCTTGAATTTCCTTCACTTTGATGCAGCTCAAATGGGAAAATTTTGAAGGTTCAGCAAGGCCCCAGACCTCAGCTGGAAAGCTGTCTGGAGTCAACCCTGTCAAAATTCTCTTGTGTAAGAGAAAGCCTTTATTAGCTAGATTGCAACAACGGCAATAACAACACCCACAAACGCCCGCCACCGTCTCATGAGGAGGGGCCTCTGCTAGAGATTGCAGATGCATTTATTATTTCCTTGCACATAGTCATTTTTAAAACGTCTCCAAACAGATGTAGTTAAATAAAACAATAGTGACTCTTCAAATGAATGCCTTTCAGGAACTAGCTGAATTTAGTCTGCTGATAGGAAAGTGTGTGAGTGTGTGTGTTTGTATGTGTGTGTGTGTGAGAGAGAGAGAAGAGAGAGTGTGTGTGTATGCATGTTGTGTGTGTGTGTGTGTGTGTGTGTAGGGGGTAGTATTCAAATATTTATTCAGTTTCATCCTGAAATGTGATATTTATATTTTCATTGTACAACACAAAGGATCCTTCTCAAGTAGTTCAAGGTTTGTTGAGTCAAGACAGAATCAAAGGGCTTCAGTTATTTCAACTGTGTGTTTTATATAAATTGACCAGGAAAAAAATCCCAAATTAGTTGTAAAAAGCTTTCCTCTCTCCACCGTTTAAAAATTATTTTTACAGCCTCTGTTTGATAAATTTCCTAATGAGAGGATCCCAGGCAGTGATATCCCCCACCTTTCTCCACATAAGTGTATTTGGTCTTCAAATGAGACATTTTTGAATTTTGGAACAGCTCTCAAACAGTTCTTCTTGAAGAAATCTATACCTGGTAGGGCTATTTGTGATCATGTCAAGTCTGCTCTGTTATTAAAAAAAATGTCTTTCCTTGTAGAAAATGCCATATTCTTTATGAAATGTGAATTGAAATGAGACTAGTAGAGAGAGCTCAAAAACTGGGAGGGCTCTTTACAGTTAGAGGTGAAAAATAACGAAGCAGCCCCTGCTTGTCAGAAATCCCAGTGTGAGGGGGAGAAAGCCTTTGGCAGAGGCAGGCAGGTATAGAGAAAGCCCTAGTGATTTCTCAGGAAGATAGTAATGGTCCAGATGAGGACTTGATGTCAGGGAGGCTCACCTTCGAATGCATTCCTTGTTCCAGTTGATATTGTAGCATGCAATTTTCATAAATAAAATGAAGAGGCAATGTAAAGAACCATGGCTAAAATGATGGTTCTTCACAGATATTGCTGATAACTTGGCTAATGCACTGTTGATGTGCACGTGGTACAATTTTCATATTTTAATCTTAAGTAGAACAAGAAATGACAATTATGAAAAGACAAAATAGATACCACCAACAGCTGTAATTGCTATCCAGGCTGCTCATAGATGGGCAAAAGACACAGTAAATCAATATTAAGTTCTCTACAAACGCAGGTATCACAACAAGGACATCATATAACATCATTATAAGCAAATTCTAATACAATTTGGACAGTTGTAAAGAATATAGGATGAATGCAGGGAATGTGAGGCTAACTTGTCCTCTGCAGCTTCAGACAGGATATTCTGGGGAAAAAAAAAAAAACCCTGGGAAGCATGGCTATGTATTTAGTTAAGTGTGCAAACTGTGCTGGCTTTAGTAAATGAGTGTGATCTTCCTTTTCACAATTTAAAATGTTAACATCATCAAGGGTTAAATGATTCTGCCACATGCAATTATAACAAGTCGAAATTCACTAGTTTTAATACACAGCTAGGATTTGGGGAAATCCTTTTGTATATAATACCACAACCTAGGAAATATTATATGATATTAAATAATACCTAATTAAACTGGTGGGTTGAAAAACCACCTAAACCTAAGAGAAAAAAACTGTTAAATATTGAAGGCATAATATAAATATATTTAAAAGAGTGAAAATTGAAACTGCTCAATGCAAACCTTAGCCATGAAAAATGAAATGAAAAAGAGGCAAATGCAAAGAAACACAAAAATTTTGAGTAAAAGTTATACCAAAAGTGAGAAATCTGTACAAATGTTTAATGGTAAAATCAAAATTTAATACTTGCTTTTAATATTATAGTTGTAAAGTGTAACAATTTAAATGCCCTAGAAAAAGTAAGTCTGATTTCATCTACATCTGGGGATATTGATTTCCTTTATGGAAAATGTAACAACACATAGCACAAAAAAAGTTTTTATAAATTCTTATCAGTCTTTTGCATCTGTTCATAAGTTATTTTAGGTACTTACAAAGATTGGAGTATTTCAAGTTTCCTTTGAAAATTTAAAATTTTTAAGTGAAGTAAAATGATTAGGATCTATTCCTTCATCTTCCTCTTTCCATAGCTGAACAGTGTTTTGAATTCACAGGGTCTTCCACAACTACACAGATATGCAACATAAAAGAAATTGTTTTCGCCATACCTTTCTAATTTGTATAGAAATGCTGTAAATATGAAACAATTTAAATTTGAACGATTTTGAGAATTTCTGGTCCCATAAAAGAATAATCTATTAATCAAAAGACTATCAGCCAGAATCAATTTTCTTTTGTGTGTATGTGATAATGAAAATCAACAAAAATAAAAATACATCAGTTGCTTACTTTCGTGCATGGATTTGCACTTCCACAACGTTTCATCTCCCTTGAACATTGTCCTCATGTTATCACTAGATGGTAGACATTCTTAAATTACTTTGCTATTTATACAAATAAACAATTAAGTGTCCATATAACAAAGTTTATGCACAAATAGAATATGTTTGTAAGTAGTAATATGCATGTCATTCTGTATATGATAGCATAAACTGACCCATAGGCATTATCTCATGTAACATGCATAAATAAGCAACTGGATTTTATGGCCTTGAGATGCATATTTTTTTTTAGTCAACCAGACACAATTGAAATTTTAATTTCATTCATGGAAAATCAAAAAGTTTGAATAATAAATCTGCTGTGTAAATAAGTGAGATTGTAATTGCAAATGCTCTCCTTTAGCCTGGGTAATAGAACTGACTTGTAATGAATTTAAATATGGAAAAAATTTATCTTTGGGCATATCGTGTTGCCATTGACTCTTAAAACAGCACTCTTTTCTGTTCTTGATATCAGAGCACTATCCTTCAAATGAAAAATACTTTTTTACCCTTTTACTGAATACTCAAAAAAAGGCCATTACTTACTTTCTACCATAATAATGATCTTTAAGCAATGGTTATATTGCTAAAAAGTAAAGGCTTTTGTGCTAACCACAAGGTGTCTCCAATCTTTAAATTCTCTAGATTCACTCCCTCCCCTGTTCCATATTTCAATACCAAGTGAAGCTGTATAATCACATTGTTACATTTGGAAACCTTAAACACACTCATTCAGATGTAAATCGAAAGTGTATACTTTAGAAGACATTTTATCAAGCTTAAATATATATGTAATAATATATATTATATTACATACAAATTATAGCTTTATATTATATGCTTATAATATAGTATATATTAAATAAGAATTTCCCAATTATTTTATGACTTTATGTTTGGAACCTGGCTTCTTAAAAATAAACAGTGATACAATACCAAAAAAAGGGAAAAAAAAAGTTTAACATCAAACTTCATTTTAGTTTATCTATCGAGATTTAATTTTTAAATAATCCTATCAGCCAGCTACAACCAGCAAGTCCCAGGGAATAGCAATTTCATAGTGGACTGTACCCATCTGCATATAGCCACAAATGCAACTAAGTCCTGTTTTGTACAAACCAAAGCTATTGGTGAAGAGCAATTACTAAAGCTCACCTCATGATGAAGTATGAATTTATAACTAAGAATAAAGCTTGTTTAAAAGAATTCCAATTACAGAAAGTCTTTCTAATTCAAGGCCATGCATGGCTTATCTCCCTCTGTACACAGAGAGGGAATGTTGTGTGTGTGTGTGTGTGTGTGTGTGTGTTTAATGGGATGCTGTTTATCCCACTATATCTTACCACTCTATCTCTTTGGATAACAATCACAGGACCCAGATGCTAAGGGTAAGTGATATTTTCCCACAAGCGGCTTCTGGCTCCTTGGCAGACGTGGTAGGCAGTTGTGTTGGCAGCCGCTGCGCTGCCTCTGGGTCTCTTGTGTGGCTTTGCTGTTGAAGGGATGCTTGGCCTGCCCTGTCCTCCTGGATACCATTTCCCTCTGACAGCCCTTGGGTTTTGTGAAGCTTTATTCTGTGCAAATCCCTTGTGCAATCTCTGGATGAACTCTCCAAAGGCAAAATAGGGCCTTTCTTTAGAGTTGTGTCTAATGATCAGCTGAATTGCTATTTCAGGTACTCAGGAAAACCCAAACCCAAACCCAAACTTTTCCAGTCTTTGCGGGTATTTGGTTTTCGTTTCTGTTCTTGTTTTCACTCGGAGCGCATTGTGTCACAACTTAATTGCCAGGGGCCTGGCCAAATGATTTTGTATAAATGTTGCGCTTGGTGATTTTTATGTTGTAATTTATGCGATTTTAAAAGTCCTTTGTTTCCCCATATCCATCATCATAAATAATTTTTGAAGACTTTTTTTTCTCAGGTGGTAAATAGCATGATAAAATAAGTCTTGCAAGAAATACACAGAAGGAATTTTGCGAATTTAGCAAGTGCAGTGGGTTGATGAACTATTTAATGAAATAAAGTAGCATGCTTCTGATATTGATACAGAAGTAATACTTCATTCCCTGCATGCTTGTAATCTGGATGACATTTTGAAGCATGTGCTCAAAGTTGTACAAACAAAGGCACACAGCAGAGCCAAAGATGGTTTCAAAGACACCAATATAACTGTCTGCCGCATAATTTGTGAGACATTTTCACGTTTCCTCACAGTGATATCACAAAAGTAGTCATAAATGTGTATCATGGATTAAACGATTCGCTGCTTTGCCATATGGCTGACCACAATCCCCAAGGAAAAACAATATCTGGGGGGACTGATAACCATATTTTCTTTGTAATCTGAAATATCAATAAAGATCCCAAGTTTTCTGAAAGAAATATCAGGCACATTTGGCATGGAAATGCTCACTCCAGTTAATCCTGGGTTGAAATTGATTTCTTTCTGTTCTGCCATTTTTATCTCATGTGACAGCAAAACTCTAGAATTATTGATACTATGGTTTTACAGGTTAATAAATAAATTGATACCCAGTCCAAAAAAAAAAAAAAGGCGTACACAGGTGTTACATGGGTCTTCAGGTCATTATTGAAAGCAGTTTCTTACAAAAGTCTTCACGTGCTGTAGGGGTAACTGAAAATTCTCTGATGTGCTGTGTGTTAATATTATAAATTATAAATTTAGAGGGGAGCGTCACCGAAGCCTCACAGAGAAATGAAGATCTCTCCTCGGTAGCTATGGATCTGTTTTGGCAAAGTTCGTTTTTAATGTCGAATCCTCTCTGATGCAGAGAATGTATTTATTGTATACAATGTTCTGCAAACCGTGTGCTTCTCGCTCAGTCGAGAAATGATCACATTCCAACATGATTCCAATGTTTTTCTCTGATTTGTGATAAATCCATATTCTGGAAGAGCTTTTCTAGTTAAATTAGCATAAAACCCCAAAGATTGTTGATGATTAAGGTGCTACAAAGTATATGATCGATCTTCTTTTTGTTCACGGATCAATGTTGCTCTCTCTTATATGTAAAACATTTAATAAATATTTAAGGAAACTTTAGAGAAATGTTAAATATTTCTGTTAAGCATTTCGACCACCCATCTTCTGGTTCTGTGAAATATGGCACTTTCCAGAAAGACAATTGCTAAATTTTGGTTTCTCATTTTCTCTGTTACATAAGAACCCAAAAGACTGTAATTATAAATCTATATACTATTCGGGAGCAATTTAGACAACATTCCTCGGCTAGTAACTTTTTTCAGTTTCACAAATAATATTTACATTTTACTGTTTGGGCTTTTCCTCTCACTTACAAGGTTTTGGGAATGTATTGTTCTAAGTTTAAAAGACCTGAAAAGATAATTGTAAATAAGTTATATTTATACCAACAGAGTCCCTGGTAGCATTCTCCAAAACAATAAGCAAAAAGAAAACTAAACTATTTTTGGTTCTCTTTCTACCAGAAGGTGTCACTATTGGGACTACAAGGTAGCGATCCCAAGACATCTAACAAAATTTGCTTGACAGAAGATCATGCATTACCTGTAAAATCCAGAAGGTAATTTACTGACACGCTAGCCAAACTGTCCTATGAAAAATTGCTTGACTAAAATTTTATCTCAAATAAACATGAAATTATTTGTAATATGAAATGACCCTACCGAAATTATGCTGGAAGAAATCCCAAGGTTCAAGAGATCAGTCATTGCAACAAAAAATAACTCATGGGATTTTTGAAAGGCAATTTGAGTAGAATTTTGGCATACTCCTATTTCAAATAACACTGAATATAAAAATATAAATGTTGGAAAACAAGAAAGGAGTCAGCGTTTTGTCTTTTGAAAACTTTCAAAGTTAAATGACACTTGTGGAGTCTGGTCATTTTTTCAAAAGAGAAAAAAAACCCAAGTTTCCCCAGGCAGAAACAGATCATACCTATCCCTACCCTAGGAAATAGTAAATAATTTTAAACTTCTGGCGGAAAAATTAAATCTTCTCTTTTTTTTCCCCTAAAAGTTTCTTCCTCTATAAAGAGCAGTGAGTCTATTCTTGGCTTAATTTGATAAAAACATGCTGCAACGATATTTTCATGTTTAATCTCACTTGGGGAGACTACGTTTGGCCCATATTTCTTCACTACAAGTAGGAAAGCTTGGAAGGGAACTCTGCTTTGCAATTAAGCCAAAAATAATTTTTGGATACTTTAGTTTTATCTAAAGATTTATTTCAGGTTTTTTTTGCTAACTGAGAGAAATGTAATGATTATGGATGTCCGCAATGTGCCCCGACCACCAGCCCTCCCGCACAATGTCAAGTGATAGAATTGCCTGTTAGAATGGCTTTTAAATCTCACACTTGCATGAGAGTCTGATGTGCAAAGTAAAGAAAGAGAGAAAGAGAGAGATTACCTGTTAAATCCTGGCTGAACAATCTTAAAATATCTCAAAGAGTCCGAGCAGCTCATTCATCAGAGCTTTGTGATCCTTTTATTACCTGAAAAAAAGGCAGTTGGACATGACAACTTCAGAAGTGTGACTGCCATTATTCAGTGTTTTGTACGGTATGTTCATCAGTGATCCATCTTGTGTGCAACTTCCCGCAAAAGCTGGAGTCATTCCCGTGCGGGCTTTTCTCGAACAGTTCCGCACGGACGAGTGCACTGAGAGAGACTCGCCAGTAGAGGCCTCTCTAGATTTGCCTTCGGATCGAGAACTCGGAAGGAGCTTCGAATCCGCCGCAGTTAACACAACTACTTGAAAAGATTCTTGTTGCATAGGGAAAAAGATCACTCTTTAATGCCCTTTTAAGTTCCACGATGTTGATTAATGTTGCCCTTTACATTAATGATGTTTCGAGTAAAAGAAAACAAATTTAAAATGGATCAATTCTATTGAGGATGCATTAATTAGACGGAGACGCAGCCATATGCTGCGGCTGGAGGGTCCGCTGGCCTTTCCCTTGTAGTTACCTGTGTAAAACCCACCCTATCCTCTACATGAATGCCCAAGCTGAATAGCTATTTGAATGAAGGCTTTAGTTTGATTCGCCATACAAGGGGTACTGTGTCACTGTGTTTTCTTTCTAGGAGTCACTAAGTGATTTCTATATCTGTTGTCATGGTGATATAGCAAAGCAGGGGAAAATGGGGGCAACTTCAGGCTTTCTCCTCACCCTCTGCACTAAGATGTTGTTAGCAAGCCTATAAAACATTGGGCTTTCTCCGGGCCTTCTTTTTGTTCTCTGATTGTCAATAAAACTCATTTTAAGGGTAACAAGGACATCTAAATGTCATCTGTCACAGTGTTAGAGAGATTAAGTTTGTTTAGGGACTTGTGCTGGACAAAGGCTACTATTTGTTCCGCAGATACAAAGCGGTGTTGGCTATCACCACTCTTGATTTAGAAGGAGGCCCAGAGACCATCGAGGAAACATCATCTCAGTTGCAGGTGACAGAGAGGACTTCTTGACATGACAGCATTAAAATGACAGAAAAAAAAATAATTATGGTTTTGAATGAGAATCCACAGTTCTATTTCCCACACCCCTTTGTAGGTACCCCAAGCAGAAAGTCTCCTCTTAGACCTGAGGTAAGAAAACAGCTGTTGAGGGCCACAGGCCTATTTAAAAACATGACATACACACCTGACGGTCCTTGAATGAATGATAAAAGAAGGGAGAAAGGTTTTGCAAGGGAAGTCTGACAATAATATGTTCTGCATTAATTCAGCATTTGCCCAATAATGAGGCTAAATGGAATGTACAGATTAATGAAGACATTGGTGTTATTAAAATCAAATCCTGTGGTTCATATGCTTTTCTTAATAATGAACATTGTGGCTATTGGAGAGGAAGAACAGGATTTTTTTCTATTAATTTGGCACACATCCCAGATCTCATTCAACCAGAACCTATCCCCCGCAAAACACGTCCATGGCCTTTATGCGCCTTAGTCTTTCTGTTTTATATCTGTGTTAATTTGAGGGAAAAAATATTTCCCCTTTATAGAAAGATTTTAAAAAGTGAAAGTGGAACCTAAGTAATAATTAAGTAATTTTAAAAATAGGATGCTTCTTTCAGTATAAAAGGTGATGGGGAAGTATATAAAATTACACGCACGTAATGGGGTGCTCACATCACATCTGCCTGCACTCTGGAAATTGGTGCAGCTATCTGGGGGCTTTCAGAGTCTGGTCACATTAATTCATCTCAAATACTGTTTTATAGGAAATATGCACGGTAGAGAGGGCCACTATGTTAAAACGTAGCTGAACTGTTATAAATGTTGGACAATGGGAGGTTCTTTATTTGCAATTTGTTGGGTCTTGACAATTTGGATATTTATGAAATATGAATGAAAGCAGAGTACCACAACCCGTTTTCTAATATCCCTGTGAGCACAACCCCACATATGACATGTGTGTATGCACAAGCGCCACACTTAGACTGGAGCTCACGTTTGAAAGGACAATGGGACAACGATAAACTCCCTCTTGGCTCTATGTGTGTATACACACACACACACACACACACACACACACACATATATATATATACATATATATATGACAAACTTTGAGCTTCCTTAATTCATGCTCTCTCAAATCAATTTGAAAATCTGATTTTAATCATGCTGAAAAGAGGTGTAGAGCCATAAATACTATATACTTTAACAATTGGGCAGATTCCATTTTGGTTGTATATTTGGCAGTGTATGCTGAAGAAGATAAACTTATAAAGGGCGACGTCGAGAATTAGACCTTGTTAAAAACAAAAACCCTAGAAGCTGAACAATCACACATTTGCAGATATGCCTGTAATATTAAACACATGCAACTACTAAAAAGAGCTACAGCAGGATTCCCTTTTTAAAAAATTCCTGGAGCAAATTACCACCAAGCTCAGTGTGATTTTTTTTTTTTTAAGTTAGAAAGATTTATTCTAGACAAACTAATGAAAGCAAATACAGTGCTGAGATGCTGTTACATCAATATTATGGGCCTAGATGACTTTTGTTTAGTATCTTAATAGCTCGGTCATTTGTTATTCATTCAGCTACACACGAGACACCAGGGTGTTATGAAGGACAATACTCTCGGGGCATTTTGAGTTCAATGCGTGTTTCTCTACTTATGCAGAACATGTGTTGGCATCGGCGATGGTTACAACAGGGGAATCACAATATACAATGGAGTTTTACCACGTTGTTCTGAGATAATTTTCTGTTTCTCGAAACACGATCTTTGGAACAGCTGAAGTATAGTTCTGGTGCTCTGTTATAGAACGTGCTGGATGTATGTCTTCTTTCTACTTTTTAACCTCTTATTTCTTATATTAACTCAGATAAAGAGTTATCTGAAAGAATCAAAAACAAATCCCTAACAAAAAGTATGTTGAGCTTCAAAACAGGTCAACATAAAGGAATATTTGTCACTTATACTTGAATCTATGAACAAGGGGACTGAGAAAATTGATTGGAGAAGTCCAGTAATTCACAAAGATAAACATGCGCGCACACACACTCACGCGCTCACGCACTCACGCACACACGCACGCACATAGTTACCTGCATTGAGCTTTACTACTTTGTCCCCAAAGGACATCTATGCTACCCTGGATGTTTTATAGCTTTACAGATTCAGAGTAATTTTAATGAGACAAGTAAAAGGAAATGGGTGTTACACAGTATCATCTTTTTCCCATAAATTTCTTGGGATGAAAATCCTCTAGATACCTTTAAGTAGCTATGCAATTTAGATAGATTTTTTTAATTTGTATGGCCTCAATTCCCTGTCCAGAAAAATATAGGGATAGGTTTAGGTAACCTCTGAAGGCTCTTCCAGTCCTAAAAGGCAGTTAAAAAATTCATATAAGGTTTTCAATTTTTAAAAATGTCTAATTCTTTGAAAGCAACTATTTTTATTAAGAAAAAAATAGCAGAATTGACAAGATTTTCACAGTATAACTAATATTCAATAAAATATGCAGTTTTGTTTCAGATTTACTATGCCAAATTAAGAATGCAGGCAATTGTATCTTCTAAGTACTATAATCTTTTCACTTTTGACAAATGAGTTGCAAAAGAGTTCATCAGATTGGGACTAAGTTAATTCATCAAGGCTTTCTACCATCCTTGATTTTTATCTACTCCTTTACATTCAGGAAATAAACAACAAATGGAAATCCATTAAGGAACAGTCCAGAAGAAAAAGTCAGTATCTTTGATGAATAATACACTCACTTGATATGTTGTCACTTGAACCAAATGACAGCTGAAAATATTTCCTTCCCCTCTCCTCTCCCATCCTGCACCCAAATTCTCAAATCATGCTTTTTATTCTTGTTTAGAGCAATCATACAATATCTAAATTTATCAGAAAGTAGGCAACTCTGATAGGTAATTTCTGCATTGTAAAATTCACTTTCCACCTTACAGAATCCACTGTTTCTTTATCAGTTGTGGTCATCATCAAGTAGATCTGTAAATAATATGAATAAGTAAGTCTAGCATTATCTTCTCAGGTATATTTTCAGCCAAATAAAGCACTCTATGTACAGAAACAGCTTAACGAAGATACTGGATTGATGCAATTATATATAATTCTTTCTATCTCTTCTGTTCATTTCTTCTACTGACTAGGGTTTCAGCATGTTTTCATTCCAACTTGTGAATATAAAATTATACAGTATTTCTCCAGGTTGTATTTCATTCAGCTACTAATTAAAATTGAAATACATACCTCCATAAGACCATTTTTAAAAGTCAGGAATAATTCATTTTTCATTAATAGTAATAACTGCACCATATGGGGAAAAAATCCTATAATGTTTAAGTATAAGGAGAATTGGTCTAATAATGTGTGTTTTAGGAAGATGACTCCTGTCATATTTTCTTATTAGTCATTGGCAGTATTCATTAATACATTAAAGACTGAGTAATGTGTTATAAAGTAATCAAAATTCCTAATTAGATCATCTTCTAATTTTTGAAATTCAAATCTTTTCTTTTTCATATTTTAAATTATACTAATAACTTAATGCCATCAAATATTTTAAAGCAACAAAGTAAGAAAAAATAATAGCATAATTATAAAATTCAAATAAAACGTTCTTTGAATCTGCATCACAGCTTATTATTTTCAGTAGTACTCAGGTCCTTTAATTCTACAAAAAAAATTTTGGACTTATACATTAGAAGATAAATAATAAATCTATTAAGAAGATGATATACCTTAATTGTGATTTAATCATAATGGTGATAATTTTAAAATATTTTTATGGGAAAATTTAAAAAATAAAACTATAACTTTGAAATGTTACTAAAATCAATTTTCCAATCAAAGATATATGCCTGCTTGTGAATGTGTTATTTGTAGTATTTTTAAACTTAATGATATTCTAAACTGAGATGTACATCATATAAACCAAAAAATTAGAATGGTTAAAAAAATTAGAATTTCAGTTCTATATGAAAGCCAGTTTTTTAACATACTTTAAGTTGAAATGACAGAGTCCCTTTATCACTGTGCTTATATTTGCAGCATCTAAAACTCAAGCAAACAAACAAAGAGCTTAGTATATAAAACGGGTAAGTTTTCCATTCTCATTGTAGCATCTGAATAACAGACTTTTCAATCTGTAAAAAAAAAAAAAAAAAAAAAAGGATTTTATTGACCTTTTCTTGAGTTTCCAGTATCAGTATCATTCATTTTGTGGCAAAGTTTTATACATGCTTTAAAAGAATAGCTTGTTTCTCTTTTAGTCCCACTACCTAAGTTTCTGAATGTTTGGGGGCTTTTTATATTATTTCACATATCACTTTTTAGTAAAGTGTTGCTTAAAGTGAAATATTAATAGGGATTTCACAGTTCATCTTAAAGATTTTTCCTATCAGATCCAAGGGGAAAAAGCACAACAGATTTCTTAAAAATTTCCCCGCACGTTAACAAAATAATGCCTTGAAGGGTGGAAAAGTCAAAATTCCATTATTTGAATTTCAACTCTAAAAATTATATGAAGTGAGTGATATAAAGTGATATTTAATAAGCAAAGTAGATCTCCCATTAGATAACAATCCTGTTGCTTTCAAATGCTGGCTACCTTTAGTTTAAAAATTGCTGATTCAGGTATTATTTAAGCTACCTTGAAATGAAAACTTTTCTTCTGACATAACTCCATATAAGAACAGAATAAAATAGCTGGGGAATGTGATCTCAACAAAAGAGTGAATATGTAGTTTCAGAAAATATTTGAATAGGACTTATTTGTAAATGAGTGCATATTTAATTTAAAAAGAATATATTAATCTAAAATAGCAACATCTTCATTGGATGGTATAGTCTTTTTGGAAACTATAAAGACACCATCTTCACTTCTCTGCTATTATCAGACCGAGCTTCCATTTCTTTTAATGCTCTCTCATTTTTTCTCCAGCAAAGACTAATTTACTTGAAGTTATTTTGTTCTCCTTTCATCATTGCATTTTATCACTCTTATTTCCCTGTGTCTGTCTTTCACCTAAACCTTGGTATCTTCTTATGGCCTTTGTTTCTTTAATAATAATCTTTAATAACATTATCGATCAATTCACATTTTAGTCTTTATTATTTAAGCTTGATATTTAATGAAACCACTTTAAATAGCTTAGAAAAGTGAGTGAAAAACGCTAATATTTTATATTTAAATAATATTATGCCCCTTGAAAATGTTTCCTGAAATCGTATGCATCTCTCCTTAATGCCTGAATTTATATTATAATTTGGCTTCCACTTCATCAGGCATATTTAAGTTGAAAAATCTTAAAGAGAAGTCTTTGCCCTCATGGAATGGAAGGTGAGGGGAAGCATTTTTTTCTTTTCTTTTTTTTAATCAGCATCAAAAAGAAACAAAGTTAGTAGATGAATTTTATGGCAATTTTATAATGTTCAAAAATAAGTAAGAAGTAAAGTAAAAATAAAAGTAGGCTCGAGTCTGGTGTCAGTAATATTAGGAAAGTTCATGTGTATACTCTTTCTCCACCCATTTTTTTTGTTTGTTTCGTTTTAAATCAGCCTTTGAAGGTTTTTTGGGTAAACAGTGTGAGTAGAGATCTAGCTTCAGAGTTAGAAAGGTCAGAGTTCAAATCTTGCCTCTAGAAAAGGCAAATAAATTCCCAAAGCCACCCTTCATTCATCTATCAAATAAGGATGAAAGTCATAATTATTCTGTGACAATTAAGGTAAGGCATATCAAATCAAATACTTATCAGAGAAACTGGCACCCAGGAAGAGTTCAATAAAGTTGGGCTTTATAATGTCATTTATGTTTGCCAGACAACAAAGCATCACCAATACATGTGTAGCTATATACACACATAGGTTTAGAATCAGGTAGAATATGTTGATTCTGACACTTATAAGAGGAGTGGCATTTGATCAACTAATTCTAATGAGTTTAGATCAATTCATTCTAATTCTCTGAGTTTAAATTCTGATTCAACTCTTCTTCTCTGAGTTTAAATTTCGACTTCTGTAAAGGGCTACATATTTGATAGAGGCACAAAATTTGTGCTATACCAGTAAATGCTTGTAAATGTCTAATTTGCATTTGCTGATTTCTTATGGTGTAAATCCTTCCACCACAGCCTATTTCAAGCTTCCAACACAGAGTTGGGAAGAGATGTACAGTTGCACATCATTATATGTATAATAGAGTTATAAATAATGTAAAATATATTATTTTATCTCATATGATATTATTTTCTGCATATGGATTCAATAACTATAAATAACAATCAAAAGCAGAGATATTAGTGAAATATTGCATAATAATTAGGAATTAATGAATTTTGAATATTATCTCTTTTAGTATAATTCATTTCATGGTAAGTTTTATAATTTGTCTTTTTATACTAAGAGTTATGTTGAGCAGCTCAGCTCTCAATAGTTCTGAAAATTTAACCATCATCTCTTGTGAGCCAAGAGGAGCTGGCTTCAGTAGTACAAGAGCACGTGCAGATTAAATTAGGTAATACTGGCAAAAACACCTACACACATTTCTTTCTTAACAAAGCACTTTGCAAGCTACATATAACCATATCTATATGTTTATATAGATACAAAGCATTTTATATTTATTTGTTATGACTTATTTATACACATTTCTTTGCCACACCAATGAATTATTGCTTTTGTCTGAGTCAAGTAGGGAAAGTAGATGAGAATAGCAAAACAAATAAACAAACAAAAACATAAACAAGACCCACAATCAGACACAACTCAATCTGGAAAAGACTTAAGTCTCCAACAGTGTAATCTCTCAGAACATATTTCACTATCAATCAACTCAATATTGCCTTCAATAGTAATTTTATCTCCACCTTTGATGACTTTATGAGACATAAATGCTGTAAACATTATACTAAAACTTTTTTAAAGTTTAAATTTTGATATTTAATTAACAATGTTAATTTATAAAATATAGGATTATATAATATATCTTATATAATTAATAATATTAAATCAGCAATAACAAATCTTACAGCATTTAGATCAGACTAAAGGAAATATTTCAATATTTTTCTTCCTAGATAAATTCATTTGCCTGAGCCAGTTGACTTTTTTAAAAATTAAGCATAGCATGATTCAAAATTGGCACCCTGGGGAATCATTGCCACCATAAGGAATTCTCTGAAAAATCAATTAAAGCAAAGTTAAGTAAATTAAATGAAAGGAAGTCCTTCATGGAAACTCTCAAAATACAAACATATTCAAACTATACCAAGTTACTCTATATTCAAAATACATTCAGAGATTTCTCCTTATGTGATTACTAATGTGATTTTTTTCCAAGTGATTCAACAAATAGTTATTGAGGAGTTACCATATTCCAGATCCTTCTGCTAGATGATTTTCCATGCTACTTTGCTTCTCAACTTCTCTTTGTTAATATTTTACCCGACTGTTTACAACTTCGCACATCTCAAACAAGACTTATAAGAGAGCTGTCACTTACATTTTCACATTCTGCTATGATTTATATTTGTAAAGAAGATTTTATATTTTTCTCTGCCTTCTTTGCTCATCACTTACTCATTGATTTCCTAATGATTTTGTGCAAATACCACATTAAAAATGATATAAATTCAATAAGCAAGAGTCATGTTTAGTTGTTTTATGCAGCATAAAAAGAATATTTGTTAATTGAGCTGAAAATTTTAATAATAAACTAGCAACTCTATAAAAAATACTTTTGATATTCTTCAGATTAAAAAGGGGTTAGCTAATTTTCTCATTCAGAACAAAAACAATTAGCCTATTATGTTACTCATGTTTTAAATACATAAACATACACACACATATATTATTATGTGTATCTGATTTAAATTAGAGAATGAAGTTTAGTCTGTGATTTTTCTCTCCAAATTCAGAACATAACATTTAAATATCTAGATAAATGGCAAAAATATTCTGAATGGTTTAAGAAGTGAATTCAATAAGAAAATAATAATAATGGTAAAAAGGTAAGTTATTTTTCATGGTCATTATCACTTACAATAAATTAGTTTTTCTGATCTATAGGGATGTTCAACTAGATATGCCAGAAAATGTATATTATTTTAATCTCCCATGAATATTTTCAAAGTTTCAAGTGTATAATGGAAATTGCTTTTAAGTATTATATTTTTACTTTGATGAAATAATCTTGCACACTCTCTTGACAAACAAGTACTGTGTTTGTACTCTTAGTATTATATCAACATTGCTCCATAGAGCTGATCCTTTATTTGTAGGTTTTATTATGATAGAACAGAGTGGCTTACAGAGAGGGAATGTGTAAATAAATCACAGCTTCCTAAAAAAATACAGACACCTTTAGAAAATTTCCACTGGCAGTGAAACTTGTTTTGAATTATATTTTTATTTCAAAATAAATGTAACTTACTGAGATTCACATTCCTTAAGTAACTGGGGAACAGAAAATCAAAACAAAGAAGTGGAATGAAGTCATAAATTGTAATTGACCCTAAATGTAAAATCATTCTTAACCTGAAAGATTTAGTTTCACTTTTAAATGGCAAAAATGGAAACTAAGTATATTTAAAACATTTGCGCTAATTTATAATCTGCTTTAAACACATAATTATTGTTTGTCACTGAGGAAAGTATATGTACTACATATGTTAAGTGACTTCTTATGCCTATGACCAAAAAAATGATGAATTATCCAAAATCCTGAAGAGAGACACAATGAAAAAACTTATTGCTATTAAAAAAGTCATTAGTGTCAGAAATGTAATATAGATTTATCCATGGAAGCACTGTTTATGAATTCATTATTTAGTCTATTATTTCAAATTTTAAAACAAATAGGTAAACTTTTAAATTCAGTATTTGGTAAGTTTTAGAAAGCACTTATTTTCTATTATGTACGAAAAATATGGAAAATGTAAGTATACATTGGTGCAAGAATCACCAAACTTTTGGAAGCAATAACAATACTCCTCTTAGAAAAAGCAAAAAGTCCTCAATTTCACCTATTTTCTAAAGAAATGCAATTGTACCAGTCTCTTTGTTATATTTTTTAAAGTAAAATTAGCATTTATAACCACAATTTTGCAACTTAGATGTTCAAATAATATCTACTGAATATTGTGATCTAAGTAAATTAAAAAATAATCATACCTGTTTAGGATATGGGTTTTTTCCCCTTTTTTGCTCCCCTATGGGATAAACCGAATTTGTCATGTTATTGATAAAGCCTGATTTTCAGGAATAGTGATTCATATAATAATAATGATTTCACATTGTAGAGAATCATGATCTAACAAAAGCATCCTGAACGAAGGAAACTTGACATCACAAGCCTTTCTTTTATGTGCTGTGTATTAAAAGGCCATTTTATTAGTTAGTCACTATATATGAACAAGCTACTATAATCAGGCAAATGGTGGGTTGGTCTTTCAAGAGTCTATCATTAATGAAACTGAAAGGTTTAAAACTGATGTTTAGAATTTGTTAGCTGGAGAAGATTATTTATGGAATAATTTGCATTGTGATTCCAGAGCCAAAGCTTGATGCATGACTTCATTGTATTTGAAACTCAGTGAACACCATGGTTAGCTGTGTCCTCAAAAGGAAACCATGCATTTCCAAGTATACACAGATATCAGAAGGTTACCAAATATAACAAAATGAAATTATTTAAAATTATGGTCCATGGCAATTGTTTTATAACTCAATTCTTGAATAAAGTATTAGGATCTAAATGTGACCATTTATACTTTCTTGTGTTTGGGGATATTGCACAACTTTGAAAAACGCTACTGGGTATTTTGGTGAGAAAAGCATGTAATTAGAAGTTTTAGTGATCTAAATTTGAATCCTGTTTCTGTCATCTATTAGCTTTATATCCCGAGTGAAAGTGATTAACCAGTCTCAATTTTCCTGAATTGAAACAAAAAATGATAATAAAACTTACCTAAAAGAGAAGTTTTTGAGGACTAAATGAGAAAACACATAGAAAAGCTAGCACAATGTCTGTCATAGACTAAGAATTCAATATCACTCTTTCTGTTCACATTCCCTTCAAATACAAAATTACATTTGTTTTCAAACTTTGTTGTTGTCATAATTGCAAATCTGAGGGAATATTTGCCTAAATCACAGGTTCTAATTTATAGATTATCTTGGTTGATTAGAATATTTTGGACCTTACTAAAGTTGAACTCATGTTATTAAGATTTTTGTTGGAACAATTTACAGTTTTATTCACAAATTATTAACTAATAAAAAATAAAATGAGGGGCGCCTGGGTGGCACAGCGATTGGGCGTCTGCCTTCGGCTCAGGGCATGATCCTGGCATTATGGGATCGAGCCCCACATCAGGCTCCTCTGCTATGAGCCTACTTCTTCCTCTCCCACTCCCCCTGCTTGTGTTCCCTCTCTCACTGGCTGTCTCTACCTCTGTCGAATAAATAAATAAAATCTTTAAAAAAAAAAAAAGAAATAAAATGAAAACTATATTTCCTGTGGCTAAGATTAAAACTTTCAGAAGAACATTATCAGTGTCACAGTGCTTGCCCTGCCACTAGTATATGTCCCTCCTGTAGTGACTCTATTGTTCTAGGCAATTTGTATGGTTTTCAATGTATCTTTGCAAATACAAAGCAAAACTGGAAAAGAGATTAGAAGAACAGCCAAATGGAGGAGCACACCCAAGAACCCAGAAAAAGTACCAAGGGAGGAAGAGTAGGAAATAAGGCCTTAAAAAGAAATAATAACCAAGGGAAAAAGGGTATTCAATATCATCAACAGACTTCAGGAGCAATAAGACTAAAGATAGGAAATTGATTTTGATCAGTAGGTCATTGTTGACCAACATGAATATTATTTTTGCATAGTAGTCTAAGCCCATCTACAAGGGTTAAAGCAAGATTGGATGTTTACGCCACCAAATAGCTGTGGCTGAGATCCACATGGACATCCATGTTCCAAAATTCAATGGAAATTTTTAATTTTTCTTGAACACTAAGCCAAGTATGGCACTGTTGATTACTTTTTTCTCAGAAAATCATCTTCTCTTGGTTTAATTTACACTAACATTTCTATTGTTCTAACTCTGGCTACTTGTAACTCTTTGTGGCAGACATCTTATATTGACCATTCACTATGTAAGTATTCTTTTAGTTTTAGGCCTTATTCTCATATTACTTTATAATCTCTTCCCATGGAACCTTATTTTTGTCTATAGTATCATTGATTAATTATACCCAAATGATTCCCAAATGTTTATCTCTCTCTTAGACTTTACTTTTGAGATTCAGGCCTATACCCAGCTACCTACTCAACAGCTCCACCTATATGTTTCCAAAATACTCCTAACTCATGGCATTTTCTAGAATCCTACCTTCAGAAACTTAAATTTCCAATTGCAGAAAGTAGATACACCATCTTTCCAGTTCCCTAAGCCAGAAACTCGAATCATGCTATATCAATCCATCACTAAGTCCTGTCAATTCCTGTTTCTAAGTGTCTCCAACCATCTATTCTCCCTACCACCAAATTCATTCTCCGTACATGGAAAAGATGATTTGTTCAAGATTTAAAACTCATCAGATAATGTCTTCCATTTTCAAAACCTCATCACTCCTATTTTAAGTGATTGAATTATTTTTAGAATAATGACTGAAATATGTAATAGAGCATTCAAGACTCAGAATGATTTGTCTCTTTCCTATCTGTTTATAACCCCAAAAGAGATAAAAGTAATAACTGTTCAAAGTTGAGTCAAGGGAAATGTACTTCAGGATAAAGGATAAGTCTACATTATTGAACATGGGAAGACAAGACCCAGTTGAGAGAAATGGATTAAAGGTATCTAAAAAAGAAAGGTGGTAATAGAAGAATCAAGATCTTAGTAGTAAGAGTAAAGAGGGATAGCTTACCCATGTAAAAGAGAAAAGACACAACTTACTAGTAAACAAAAAGGGTAAAAAGTTAAATTTAAATATGAATATGTACTTTCATAATTGTTTTCAATTAAATTATATATTAACTATGACTGATTATAGTTTATGTGGGTATAGACATTAAAATTCATTACTAGATAAGATGTGAGTAAATATTTATTACTGGGCTTCAATTTAAAATATTGTATCATGTTCTACAAATGTATTTAGACACAAAGAATTATTTGCTCTATATTCTTAAATGTCTGTGGTTTCTTAATTTGCATTTTCAACGAAATCATAAAATTGCAATTTAGTATAGATACATTTATTTTTAGTTCACCAGAAGATTTTTCTGTGATTTTGGAAATCATACAATGCTATTGGACAATTCTTAGTTGACTACACAAAAAGCAGGCCTACCCTAAAAAGACGAAAATTTGCACTATTGAAGACGGTCAATAAAGAGCCGCAGGCTCTGAGGGCAATTCCAGTTATTAGCAGATGTATGCTCTTGTGAGTATCCAAGTACCTCTTCATATCTCTTTAACACTTGTAAAGTGTCACTGTGTAAACTACTTTCTGGGATGAAGCAAGCACTTTGGAAGCTGAATAACTCAGGCAACTAGAGGTCTATTTATTTCACTAAAACAGTGAATAGTGTATGAACTAGAAGAAGAATCGGATTCAGTAAGTATTAAATAATTTGTTTCTGTATAATTTTACCTGAGCTCTGACTGTCAAGTATGGAGACTGATTTTTAGGTGCATATTTGAACAGAAAAACCCTCATAACTGCTATTTGTAAAGAGACTAATCTTGAGATAGTGTATGTTTACTTCAATAATGATTCCAGCAATTAAGAAAATTTGAGAAACCTCTTTTGGAATTAATTTCAAAGTAAGGTTATTGGTCTAACATGAAATCTCCCTTTGTATGGACTAAAATGTGATTTCCTGGGTTCCTCACTATCTTTTTTGTTTTCTTATTAAAATTGGAAAATATCAGTGGTTTGGAAAAAAAGTAAATCATTTACAGGTGTCAACTACTTATTATAAAAAAGGTTACCCTAAAATAGAAGGTACATAAATATTTTGAGGTTTAACATCCCCATCTGAATAAATTTCTAGACGTCAGGTGTATAGGCATTTACTGATCCCTGACCACATCACCACCAATATAATCAATAAACTCTAAAGATAGGTTAAAAATCAACAAAAGTCCTAGACACTGGGAAAGAAATTTTGATAAATTCTGTGGATGTAGTAGCAATAGAATCATATTAAATACAATTATACTCTAATACGTCCATCTTTAAAAACAACAATATGGCCAGAGAATAAATTAGGCTACTTATAAATAAGGAAATTTGAGTTTAAGACATCTCTTTCTTTTTTTTAAAGACATGTCTCTCTTGCATTTTAAATGCAAGAAGTCCACAAAGATTGTGTTCTACATTTTAAGGGAAATAAAACCCATTCATTATACACATTCCTAAATAGGCAGGGTCTAAACAAGTATCCATATATTCTTCCTGAAGATATTACTAATTGGACTGTGATGCAACAACCTTATATAAATTGCAAACCTATACAATACAACTAAGCATTGAGGCTTACTCAATAATTTTTAAGTCAATTCTTATTGCATTAATCTATTAGTTTATTTCAATTCCAATCATGAGCTCAAGTCAGTTTTGAGATATCTGAAAATGTGATAAAAGAGCTTCATGGAAGGAAGAGGAGAGAAAAAGTAGCAGACTCTGTGAGAGGGCTGTCACTACAGATTTCAGAAGTAGTAGCAAGTGTATACTTTCTGAAGATGAGGGGTGTAACCTAAGCTGAAATATCTATGTCTGTTTTTTAAGCAGCAAGCGCAGGAGCAGAGGTGAACTGCTGAGCTCTAGACTGGGTTTGGTTTATAAAAACAGAGAAAGTGGGATTCTGTGAAGTATCTCAGAGACATAGAATGTGGGGCAGTAGAGAAGAACTTAGACCTGCCTTATGAAAATCAACCATCTGGGTTACTATTAAGATATGTCTCTCCCCCGGGGCGCCTGGGTGGCATAGCAGTTAAGCGTCTGCCTTCGGCTCAGGGCGTGATCCTGGCGTTATGGGATCGAGCCCCACATCAGGCTGTTCCGCTATGAGCCTGCTTCTTCCTCTCCCACTCCCCCTGCTTGTGTTCCCTCTCTCGCTGGCTGTCTCTCTCTCTGTCGAATAAATAAAATCTTAAAAAAAAAAAAAAAAAAAAAAAAAAAAAAAAAAAGATATGTCTCTCCCAAAGGAAACTCTTGCAAGTAGCTGATCCAGAAAAACCCAACTAATTTAACAATGGACTTTAAAAAAGACACTAGCAGAGCTTGGATTTAAAAAATTACCATCATTTTAAAAGAAAAGAAAGAAGTACTATAACTTTCCAACAGATGAAAGCTACTCACCAGAAAAATATTGCCAATAAGCTTATTAAAAAAATGTAAGGAATAATTACCCATTTTTTTAAATGAAGCAATTGGTTTTTTTTGAAGGCAGACCTCAAAGTGGAAATGCAAAAATTCAGGGAGGAAATGGAAAGACAATAAAATAAAATGAAACATGATCTGCCAGAAGTTCCAAAAGATGAAGAGGAAAATGATATAAAAGAATATAAAAAATTTATTAAAAATAGAGGAAAACAAAGGAAAATGGGAATTAAGTAAAATGCAGCAAAGCACATAAAAGAATTTTAAAAAGTAACAAAAATTAAATAGACATTTTAAAGGAGCTAAAAAGTCTTAGAAATAGCAATTATTACAGAAGAGAAGCTGAAGGGATTAACATACACATAAATAATCAAAAATAATCCTAAGCAGTGGAACAGATATATAATTCAAGAAAACTTTTGTGAAATAAAGATTTGAATTAGCATATTGAAAATGTCAAAACTATTCATGTGAACATCTATCAATAATCTTTCTATAAGTAAGTGTTTATTTGATTATAAAAATAATTAAAGAATATAAAGAAAAGTCCAAAAAATAATTTACTCATAACTCCACCAGAGATGCTAATTATTAACATTTGTTATATCTGTTTCAATTTTCCTGCACTTAACTATGCATACAATATAATATATAACATATAAGGTAATATTATATATGATAAGATACAATATACAACAAAGTATGTAATATAATAATATAAACATACTTAGGCATATTTTTTACATTAAATAAACAGGTATATTTAAATTCATTTTTAATTCTAATCTAAAAATTTATGTTGAAAAGCACTCAATGCTTACAGTAAAAAAAAAAAAATTACACAGAACAAAATTGCATAGAGTGAAAAGTTAATCATTTTCCCATCTCAGGCTTTTTTTTTCCTTTCGTACTTTTTTCCAGGTCTTCACACAAATGGAAACATGCCATTTACAAAGTTTGGACCTTTTCCCCATTAATAGTGCATTTATTTACAGACTCTCAAAGGGTCAAACATCAGCAATATAAGTCTACCTCACTCTTTTTGATGGCCACATGGTATCACATTAAAAGAAGGTACTACAATTTGCTTAAGTATACCGTTAGCTTATTTTTGATCTTTAGCTTTTCCAACAATGCTGCTGTGGATATCTTGCATATAAATGTAAGATATGTGCTAGTATTTCTGCAAGATAAATACCCAGAAACGCAATGTGGGGTAAAAATAGCGGTGCATTTAAATTTTTACAACTATTGTCGTATGAATCTCCATATTTGTTGACATTTTCCATATTAAGAAAAATAGAATGAAGCCACTTATGTTCTTTCACCCTCACCATACTCTACATACCATTCTTTAAAAATCTCCGCCAATATGATAGGTGAAACAGTGGTACTTCCTTGTTTAACTAAAAATTTTAAAATCATAAGGTTGAGCATCCCTACTGACAACTTACACTTCTTTATCTGAAAATTGACTATTTATGAACATTTCTCATTTTACTATTGGGTGATTATTGTTTTCATATTGAATTATAAGAGCTCTTTACATATTATAAATCAATATTTCTGCATGTCATATGTGTTATGGTTAGTCTTTGCCAGATTGCAATTTCTTTATTGGCGTTGTTCATTTCCACTTCTACAGTCGAAACTTTTTAATTGTAATGTAGTGAAAAGTACTTTGTGACTTAATTATAACAGCTTTCTTCCTCTATAATTCTATTTTTACTTTTCATAATTTCCCCTGTATTTAAACTCCTTTATTAAAAATACTGCATAGTATCCCATGGTATGATGCATCATAAGTTTTTAGCTTATCCTTTATCACTGGTTATTTGGTTATTTGGTTTAGTTCTTTTTTTTTTTTTTTAATTCTGAGCAGTGTTGGGAAGAATATCCATATGTTTTACATATATTACTATAGTCATGACTTTCCTAATTATAGATTATTTTCCACTATAATTATAGTGTCAAATAGCATTCATATGTTTAATATTTTACATTTGTAGCCTCCCAAATGCCCTTTCATGAACATTATAATGATTTACATGCCCACAAGCAATCTGTGTGAAATGTCATTTTTTGACACCATTACCAAGTCTGAGTATTGTTAGTTTTAAATATATTTTCCAATTGTAAATTTTACCATCAAACTTATCTCAGAACAAATAATTACATTATTCATCCCCAGTCCTTTGTCTTTTTCTTTAGATTTCTTTCCAGTACTTTTTACTCTAAACTTAGTTTTCTGTGCCACTCAGACAAAAGACTGACTCCAAGGATAAAGATTCCCCCTGGGCAAATGGGAGAGAAACTGCACAAAGAAAAATTCAGGTTGCTACTTTTCCAAGTAAGAGAACTTTTCTAGAACATATTTAGATGCTTCTTTTCTTCAGTCTAACAGCCCTATGTTTTGTATTGAAATAAAAACATCTTCTCAGTTGCATTATGTCTACTTCCACAGCCCATTTAAGCTTCTATTGTATTCTGTTCTCATTTGTCTGGGGAAAAGATGGACTACGTCTATGAGGCTGAGTGAGGCTCAGACTCCATATCATTTCCTTACATCCTCATCGTCATGGGTGGCAGAGGAGGGCAATTCATTCTCTCTCCACTGAAACCCTTCCCTCACATGTGGTGCAAAGCTCCAGGCAGACAGGCTGGAGACTTGCATGTCCTCCAAAGACTGCAGTTGTAAAACCGCTCTTGCAAGATCATACCCTTGCTAATTACAATACCAACATCTATTAACTTTTTCATTCATCACCAATTTTCATTCATTTCTTAAGGCTAATACTAATTGCAACTTAAAAAAAATAATAATGCTAAATAGGGCAAGCAATCTGGGAACCCAAATGGTATATTCCCCTCCTGATACACATTCTCTCATTAGACACATTCACAGAGGAGGGAAAAAAAATCCTTCCAAAGCGCTGGCACTGCAAATTATTATTTTTATAAATTATATTTGTTCTAGGGTTATTGAATATACTATTTTTTTTAACTTATAAAGTGAGAGTTTGGGGATAATCGACTTGGTAAGCAGTCTCAATGGAGAATTTAAAATGAGGGGAAACATGGTGAAGAGGAAATAATAAGGGGAGGAAAGAACTAGATCTTGAAAAGTAATCTGGGATAAACCAATGGGACTTTTAATAAACATGATCTTTGTTAAATTTGCTCTGGATATAGCCAGCGAAGATTCCAGAAATATTTTGCTACTTATGAAAATAACCACTTTCCTAAAATAATTTTGCTGCCTTGTCTGTTATTTATCATCTAGCTACAATTATCATATCAACATGTTAGCTAAAATAAAACAAATATGTACTAATGGCATGAAGAGAAGGATGCACTTTTAGTTCCTGGTTTATTAGTTTGGTAAGAATCTATTGACATGTTTATCCTTATAATTAGTCATTTCCTAGTTAGGAAAATAAGAACCCTCACTTGTCCATATTAAGAACTGGAACTTTTGGTCACAGGATAAGTTTCCATTATTCAAAATTGCATTTTGGCCTTCTAGTTCCTAGGCCATGTTTGCCATCTGTCAAGAAGCCACATTGACGGTTCATTTTATTACAGAATGGGTTAAAGTTGGAGGAAGTAAATAGAGTAATACAGGAGTTAATAAACTCTAGCGTGTATTCAGGCAAATGTCAACTAACTTGAGATGGTAAGTGTCCTTTCTGTCCTTAAAACAACGTGCAGCAGCATACACAGCTGTGCATGTGTGGCACCTAGATATGGGACTTCGGCTCCTCTGGTTCGCCAGCTGCATTCAATTGTCGAAGACGAGATTTGGGAGTTGAGGTAATCCTCAGAAGTCTCGGAAGCTGAGGGGATTTCCTGAGGTTGGATCCTCACCCACAATGACCTTTGCCCTCTGGACTGGATTCGCAGAGTTTCTTTCCATTCGACATCCAGTCACGTTCAAATTTTCCACAGCTGGGGAAGACCCTGTTATAGGATTGTCTGATGACCACTCAAGGACTCAATACTTCCACGTGGTGGGTTTGAAGAGCCTTCTGCCCCAAGTTTTTAAGTTTCTCTTACCAGTAATCAAAAATATGCTTCAACAGAGAGAAGAGGGAAATAGAAACAAAAGGTACTTTTATTGTAAATACTGGTCTTACAAAAATTGCAAACACAATTAAGGCACTAATTTTTACACAATAAGAGTCATAATTTAGCTCACTCAGAAGTACCGCTTGTCAAATTAGAGCTTCTGAAATATGACTGCATGCAGCAAAGCCAGTAAAGGCAAACACTTATTCAGTGCCCCAAAACTAGGATTATGGAGTGAGAAAGTAAATGAAAGGCAAACATAGCTCGAAGTAAGAAACATGTCAGTTCCAATACAAGTGCTCTCTTGCAATCAATAAATTTCTAAAAAAAATTCGAAGAAGGCTGGCAATGGCTGCCTTTTATCACTATTCTTCATTTTGGTTATAAGGCCCTCAAGTTGTTGTTCTACCGAACCTTTGTCTTTGATGCCGTGTTACTGTTTTTATTTTCTGTTGATTTCAGCTTTTGACGCAGTATTGAGACCATCCCCACTCCACCCCTGTCTCCGGGAAGAGGAGCATATGGGACTGGACTTCCTCTCTGTGATCCAGGGAGGAGGCACATATTCATTTCAGCGTAGTCAGCATTCCTCTGGTGAAATACCATGTACGTCTCAAGTAAATGTGAGCACTGTGGTTAAGCAGATGGACCATATTTGTAGCAAAATATAGATACCCTTAATCTTCAATAAGAGATTTTTTAGAAACCTTAATAGATGGAATTGACAAAAAAACAAAACCAAATTAAAAAAAACCTTCCATAAGGCACTGGACACAGAGTTTCACTGCTGAGTTCTTCCAAACATTCAAGGACCACAAGTTTTTAACTATTTAAACTCTTTGAGAGGTTCTTTTACAAATTAAAACCTCATTATTTGTTGTCAAAGTCAAGGTAATAAATTTTAAAGGGGATAGTTCAAAAATACTATGTTACACAATTTACATCGTTATAAACATAATAAATTAAAACTTTTTATTAATCAATAATTTGCTTCTCTGCCCAGGAAAACAGATTTGTTCAGTAAAATGTCCAAGAGCTATAGAAATAATTTGAATTCATTAATGAATGTATTATAATATCATTATTTCAACATCATCTAATTGGGCTTTCTAAAAAAGAAATGCAAGGACAATTCAATATTAGGAAATCTATATTTTCATAATTTTTTCAATGTATTAGCATCTTGACAAATATACAGGAAACATTTTATATAAACTTTTGGACTAGATTATTTTTAATAGACTTTTTATTTTTTAAGGAAGTTTTAGGTTTACAGCAAAAATGGAGGTACAGAGTTTCCCATATACCCCCTGCTTGCACAAATGCATAGCTTCCCCAACTGTAATCGCCCACTAGATGATGAGCCTACATTGATTACAATTGACGAACCTACACTAACAATCATTATCGTCTAGAGTCTGTAGTTTGCATCGGGGTTAACTCCTTATGTCATATATTCTGTAGGTTTGGAGAGATGTATAATGACATGTATCTACCATTATGGTATCATACAGTGTAGTTTCTCCTTTCATCCCTTCCTTTCCCCTAACCCCTGGCAATTTTTAACCTCTGATATTTTTTACTCTCTCCATAGTTTTTCCATTTCCAGAATGTCATATGTTGGAATCATATAGCATATAGCTTTTCAGATTGGTCTCTTTCATTTACCAAAATGCATTTAAGTTTCTCCAGAGGGAGTGATGTCAGCAAGATAATGGAATAGGATGTCCCTCATTCAATCCCCCCTGCACAATGATAATTTGTTAACCGTCCACAAGAAAAAAAAAACAAAAAACAAAAAACAAACAAACAAAAAAACAAACCAAAAAACACCTTTAAAAAGCCTTTGTGGGAGCTTTGGGATCTGAGTAGGAGATTGTGAAACCTAGAGAAGGCAGGCCTGTGCCCAAGCGGCTGACTTGACGACTGTGGTCCCAGTTACAAAGTGGAAAACAATTCCATTCCTCTGTGGACTGGCTACAGGCCGATTTGGGCTTGATTCTGCCATATGCTGGAGGGACCCAGGAGGAGTCAAGTGTTCATGCCTTAGGCAGTAGACCCGTAGTTTTCGGCTTGTGGTATGAATCATGAAGTGACTGTGACCCTGCTCTGGGCCCACACAGCTATGATCTGGAAGCAAGCCCACCAAACTCAGTCTGACTTTCAGTTCTAAAATGGCCCTTGTAACTGGACTCCAGTCCTCCCAGCCATAGTCCATATGCAGTCCTGCCAGCCTGGGGACCCACTGAGAGGCCTCTGATGGTGCCCGTGGGTAATAGCCAACCAACCTCGATCTGACAGCAGATCCTGAAATGGCCAGGAACTCAGCTCCAGCCCCTCTCAGCTATGGTCCTGAGCAGTTTGGCTCCCCAACAGACCCAGCAGAAAAAACAACACAACAACAAACCCAGCTGTGTGCTGAAAGTTAGGCCTACAAACCTTGATCTGACTGCAGATTCTGAAACAGTCTTATAATTTAGCTTCAGGACCTCCCTGCTGTGGTCAGGGGCAGTCTTGTTTAGCTAGGAACCTGGTGGGAGACATGCCCATTTGTGCCTCTAAAGCCAGGTCTGTAGACTTTGGTCTTGGTTGGTAATTCTGAAGCAGCCCTGAGACTCAATTCCAGCCCCTCTCAGCCAATTCAAGGCCAGTTCTGCCTACCCAGGGACCAGCCCAGTGACCCAGCAAGAGTCCTCCTAGGGACTTGACAGAGTCACACCATTCACACACCTAGTAAGAGGCCCACTGTCTGTGGACCCAACTGCAGACGCTAAAGCATACTCTTGTCCCTAAACCAGCACTTCTGAACAAAGTTCCAAATACCCAAGGACCAGACAAGATTCACATATGCCTGAGCCCTTAGTAACAGGCCAACCAACAGTGAACCTTACTGTGAACTACATGATTTCTAATTCCAAAGATTAATATCTATCTTTTCTCTGTCATGACACTCTCCCAGGAAAAAAAAAAATACAAGCAGGTAAATTTTGATTCAATAAAAGTGATAATTTTGAACTGCTAAAACTAGTTTTAAAAAACAGAATATTTGTACTGAGATAAGTTCTAATACCAAAATAATTCAAATAGAATGTCTCACAGTGTTGGTTTTTTTGGAGCTTTTGATTTTGCTGAATCTAATTATGTTCAGAAAGTTCAGGATGGGAAAAATAAAGCAAAACGTAGAGTTACTGAAAATGACATTAATTTATCCCCTTCTCCTATAAGGATGATGGTAGTTATGGTGGTGAAAGTAGCAGGGTGTCACAATTTAGTATGTTAAATGCTCATCTTCATGTCTTTCTAATTTTGTGATAATGCAATCATCGTTGATGGGGCTAATGTATTATAGTGGAAAACACTGGAAAAATACATTCATGACTTCAGTAATCCTTGACGAAAACTCTCAAATTGTATTTATTAATCTGTATGACAGTGGAAATACTACCTTGCTTATAAATTACAGAATACCTATCTACTGCAGAATTATCAAAAAGAAAAAAATCAAAGGACTAGAAATAATTTTCAGATGAAATAAGTGCTTACATTTTGAAAATCCAAAATTATTTTCACATAAATAATTTATATTAATAAGAGACTTAGCAATATTACTAGAAACAAATCAATATATGCAAATCAATTTCCATATAATAGGAACAAATAGAAAACAGTTTTAAAGTGATTTTCAGTGATATCAAATGCTTAAAAAGAAATTTAACAAAGATATGAAAAAAATGCAGGCATTACAAAACATTATTAAGTGAAATTAAAGAAAATCTAAACAAATAAAGAGATACACCACACTCATGGATCAGAAGGCTCAACATTTTACAGGTATCAATTTTTTCTAAATGTATATATAAAACCAATGTATCTCACAATGTTATAAAAGGATTTTTTGCGGACGTTAACAAACTAACTGTAAAATTCGCAGAGTCAAAAATAACCAAGACACCTTTGAAGAGGATTAAAGAGCTCGCTTTACAGTATATCAAGTCTTACTATAAAGGTGTAATATATTACACAGGATTGGTTAATATAAGGATAGACAAATAGATATAATCCAGAGTCACACATACATGAACACTTGATTCATGACAAATGGGGTGCTGCTAAGCAGTAGGAAAGAAGGGTCTTTTCAGTATTGGTATGGGGATGATTTGGGCCTGATGTAATTATTTATTCTGTCCTTTTCACTCTCAGAGTGTCCCGTTTTGGAAGATAAATTATAGATTGTTTATCCACATAAAATTAATATAAAATTTGATTCTGTCTCACACACCATATATAGAAAATAATTCTGGGCAGATCATAGAGCTAAACATAAGTGGAAAAAATAGTAAAGCACTCAAAAGAGAATATAGTAGTATCCCATCATGAACTGAGAATAGGAATATCTAAACAGGACACAAAAAAGATTAACTACAAGGAAATAATTGGTAAGTGAACTACATTTGAGGGGGGAAAAAAAACCCCACAACTCCTATTGGTAACATAACTCTAAGGAAGTGAAATGGCTAGCCACAAGGTAGTGTAAGTCGTTTGAAACATATTTAGGTACATGTCTAAGGAAAACCAAAGATAATGGGAGAGAAAAACAAGACAAGAATTTTTGTCTCTTACACCTATGGCTATAGTAAAGAGAAAACACAGCCTAATTCCTACTCAGCTAGACATGAAACTTCATGGACCTATTTAATACAGTTCCTTTTATCTGGGACATCATGTTTAGCTTGTAACAAAAAATGACAATGCATACTCTAAAAGAACAAACACAGTTTGAAGAGACAGAAAAAGCATCAGAACTACACTCAGATATGACAGAGATCTTGGAATTATCGGTCTGGAAATTTAAAATAACTATGGTTAATATGCTAAGGGATCTAGTGGAAAAGGATATCAATTATTCCATATGATAGCCAATTATATGCAATGGTCCAATATATGCAAGAACAGATGGAAAATGTAAACAGAGAGAAACAGAGAGATGGAAACTCAAAGAAAGAATAAGAAGGAACTGCCTAAATTCAAAAACACTATAAGAGAAATGAAGAATGCTTTTGGTGGGCTCATCAATGATCAGACACAAGCAAGGAAAGAATAAGTGAGTTTGAAGAAATGTTGATAAAAATTTCTAAAACTAAACTAAAAACAGAAAAAAGTAAAACAAAACAGACTATCCAAAATCTGTACTGCAATTACAGAAGATGTAACATACATTTTTATAATACCAGAAGAAGAAAGAAAGAGAGATAGAGAGAAAGAAAGATGGGGGAGGGGGAGGAGGGAGGAAGAAAGAAGGGAAGGAAGGATGGAACAGAGAACTGTTTGAAGTAATAATAGCTGAGTATTTTTCAAAATTAATGTTGAAGTGTTGAAGAACTGAGTCTACACCATCTGTTCCAGAAAACAGAAGAGGAGGGAACACTTCCCAATTAATTTTATGAAACAAATACTGCTCTGATATCAAACCAGTACAAAAAGGAAAACTAAAGACCAATATCCTTCATTAATGTAAGCACAATAAAATCTTTAAGAGAATATTAACAAATAGGATTCAGCAGTGTATATATAAATTACACACCATGACCAAGAAGGGTTTATTCCAGGGATGCAGGCTCAACATTTTAAAAAAATTAGTGTAATCCATCATATTAAAAGGAATAAAGAAGAAATTTCACATGATCATGCCAGTTGATACAGGAAAAGAACTTGATAAAATTCAAAACCTATTCATGATTAAACTCAGAAAAACAAAAATAAAGGGAAACTTCAATTTGATAAAGAACATCTACTACCCTACAGCTAACATTATATCTAATAGTGAAAGACTGAAAGCTTCCCCACAATGCTCAGGGATTAGGCAAATATGTCCACTCTCACCCCTCTTATTCATTCTAGAGTTCTAGCTAGTGTGAAAAGGCAAGGAGAAGAGATAACTAATATCTTCACTTAATACACTTTTATGGCTTTACTCACTAAAAAAAATTAAAAAATGAAAAATAAATGACTAAAATAGAGATGGTAAAGAAAGAAATAAAATGGCCCCTATTTGTAGGTGATATGATTGTGTAGAAAATTCTGAGGAGTCTACCAAAAAACTCTTAAACCTATATGTGAGTTCAGCAAGTTCTCAGGTAACAAAATAAACATGCAAAAATTATATGCATTGCTATACTATAGCAATCAATACTTGGAGCTCAATTAAGAAATGCAATACTATCTATAATAACTCAAAAATAAGATAAATACTTAGGTATTAATCTATCAAAAACATGCACAGAACTTTTATATGAAAAATTACACAATGCTGATAATGAATTTTTTAAAAATCTAAATACATTTAAATAAATGGAGTGACATATGTGTTTACACATATTGAATTGCAATAGAATACTCAATATACAAAGATATTAGTTTTCCCCAAACAGATACAAAGATTTACCACAACTTCTATTAAAATTCCAGCAAGATATTTTGTAGATATACACAAGATTACTGTAAAACTTTCATAGAAAGGCAAAGAAATAGAATAGCTAAAATAATTCTGAAAAAATATATAATGGTAGGAATTAATCTATCCTATTTCAAGATATTGAAAGTGTGATATTGGTGGAGGGATAGACACATTGATCAATGGAACAGAATAGAGAATCCAGAAACAGAGTCACACAAATATGCCCAAGTGACTTTTAAACAAAAGTGCAAAACAATTCAGTGGATGAAATAGAACTTTTCAACAATTCACACTGGAGCAACTGGGCACCCAGAGTGAAAACAATCAAATCAATATCTCACCTCATATAAAAATTAACACAGAATGAGTTAAAGATATAAAAGGTAAAGTATGAAACTTTGAGAAAAATATAGGAAAAAATATTTGGGATCTAAAGTTAAGCAGAGAATTCTTAGACAACACCATGAGCATGATCCATAAAAGAAAAACAAATTATAAATTGGACATTATCAAAATTGAAAACTTTGCTCCGTGGCACTCTGTGAAGAGAATAAAAAAGCCAAGTACCGGAATGGGAGAAAAGATTTCCACATATCCAGAAAACTATCATACCTCCAACACATAAAGAACACTCAAAGTTCAATTGTAAGAAAAAGAAGCAATCCAATTAAAAATGAGGAAAAGACATGAAGGCACATTTCACTGAAGAGAATATACTGATGGCAAAAAGTACATGAAAAGATGATCAATATTAGGCATAAGGCAAATACAAACTAGAACCACAATGAGTTATCATTATACACCTATCAAAATGGCTAGAATAAAAAAAATAGTGACAACACCAAATGCTAGTGATGATGCAAAGAAACTTGATCACTGGGTTGCTGGAGAGAATGTAAAATGGTATAACTATTTTGGTAAACAGCTTGGCATTCTCTTAAAAAAAAAAAATAAACTAAATACGCACTACAGTACAACCCAGCAATTACACTTCTGAGCATTTATCCCAGAGACATAAAAAAAACTTATGTTTACATAAACACTTGAATATGAATGTTTATAGCTTCAAAGTGGAAGTAGCACAAATATCCTTCAATGGATGAATGGTTAAACAAATTGCAGTATATCCATATCATGGAATATTATTCAGTAATAAAAGGAATAAACTATTGATATACACAACAGCTTGGATGAGTAGCCAGAGCAAAGTCAATCTCTAATGATTACATGACTGTGTTGTATGATTCCTTTTACATAACATTTGATATGACAAAAATATGGAAATGGAGAACATGTTTGTAAGTGTTTAAGGAAGGGGTGGGAGTATGAAGGAAATTGATATGACTATTAAAGGGCAATATGAGGGATCCTTGGGATGAGGAAAATGTTTTCTGTCTTTATCACATCAATGTCAATATCTTTGTTGCAATATTGTACTAGAGTTTTGCAAGATATTGCCATTGAGGCAAACTGGGTAAAAGACACATGTGATTTCTCAGTATTATTTTTTAGAATGCATGTGAATTTACAACTACCTCAAAGTAAAGAGTTTAATTTAAAAAAAATCACCAACTTCAATAAAATTAGATGGGACAAATACAAAACAATTACTAAAAGAGTAGAACTAAAGCTAAAAGATTATTACATTATATAGATAATATCCATTTTAAAAAAATTATAAAGCTAGATATAATAAAAACAAAACTCATCTATATACTCATAAAAGACATCTTAAACAGAGAAAACAGAAAGCTTGAAAGAAATAGGATGGTAAAAAAAAATGTATATCACAACTAAAAGAAAGTTGATTGAGTTTTCTTATATCAGAAAAAATAGATTTTAAGGCAAAAGTATTAGTAGAACTCGTATGGACTTTTTTATGATAAAGGTGTTAATCTACTGATAAGTTTTAAAAATCATAAATATGTATGCACCTAATAACATAGTCTCAAAATACAAAAAACAGAATCTGACAGATTTAATAGAATAAATTACAAGAGATTTTAACATAAGATTTTCAGTATATAAGAGAACTGTTAGTGAGAAAAGCAAGTTGCAAATTATATACAATAATGATATTTTTTTTTCTTTACAACAATACACATAAGATCATGTGTATTGGAAAAAAGAGTGGAACCGGAAGGTTATTGGGGAGAAATTAACTTTTCCTCTAAATTGCTTGAAATGTTCTAGGAAGCGTGTATTAATTTCCTCTATAGGTCTTAAATAGGAATTTCAATTTTTTCCTATTTAACTCTCTCAGAATTTCAACCTTTTTTAATATGAACAATACTAGAAACAGAGAATAGTGAAAATATTCATTCAGTTTTATTCTCTATTACTACTCACATCCTCCTAATGTTTGTTTATGTCAAGTCTTTGTCCAATTTGACAATATGTCAACTTAGTCAGGACCATGTCTAATTCTATAATTGGAGGTCTGTGCACACCATTATCACTGCTTGGCAAATGTTGTGATACAATCAGAGTAATAAGATTGATAGAGTTTCCATATCTTTTAAACAAATACAAGGGAACAGTGTAGATATGTGTTCTTGATACTTTTTAGCTTCAATCTATCTACTATGGGATTAATTGCCTACTAAGTTGAACATGTAAGGAAAACAATTTTTCTAAATTACCTACAAAACTGATAGAAAGCTGAATTTGCAGAGTTGTATTGGGAGTATGCAGAAAATGAGAAGTGGCTGGGAGGAAGAAATTGTGAAAGGAATAATTCCTGAGCAAACGATAGAGCCCAAACCTTCCATTCCCAGAGCAAAGATAGATGTTATTTCCATTATCACAAGACTTCCTCTTTTTTTTAATATTTTATTTATTTATTTGATAGAGAGAGAGAGAGCACAAGCAGGGGGAACAGCAGGCAGAGGGAGAGGGAGAAGCAGGCTCCTTACTGAGTAAGGAGTCCTGATGCGGGGCTTGATCCCAGGACCCTGGGATTATGACCTGAGCCGAAGGCAGACGCTTAACTGACTGAGCCGCCCAGGTGCCCCAAGACTTCCTTTCTTTGTCTTTTTTCTTCTACTGTTGTGTCCTCAGTGCCTTAAATGCTGCCAGCAATATAATAGATGCCTGTTTATGAGTTACTGTATCTCTGAAGTGATATATTGAGATCCTAACCTCTGGTTCTTGTGAATGTGACTTTAGAAATAAGGTATTTTCAGATGTAATTAAATTAAGACAAGGTTTATTAGATGGCTTCCTAATCTAATATAATGTTGTCTTTCTAAGAAAAAACACAGACACATGAGGAGAATACCACGTTACAAAAGAGGCAGAATTGGAATGATGCAGCTCCAAGGCAAGGAATGGCAAGGATTGATGATTATCAATGGAAGCTAAGAAGAGTCAAGAGAGGATCCTACCTAGAGTCTTAGAGGGAACATGGCCCTGTTGAAAGCTTGATTTCAGACTTCTAGACTCCAGAACTGTGAGAGAATACATTTCTGTTTCTGTAAACCTCCCAGTTTGTATTACTTTGCTGTGGCAGCCCGAGGAAACTAATGCAGTACTCAGTAAACTGTTGTTTAATGAAATATAGGATGCATTATATTTTCGTGTTAGTCTTTATTTAAAATTTACTCAAATATTATTATCAATAGGTGCAGGATAAATTTACTTTAGGGGAAGTGAAAAGATCTAAGAAAATGACCCTATCTCATTTCATTTGTGTTTTGGGATTTTCACTTTACTGTTATGCTTCCATAACTCATTTCAAATTATTTGTATACAGCTCCATAGATGAATCAGCTTCATGAATACACACTTTGTAGGAGAGACAAAAAAAGCTGAAAACACAAAATTAATTCAGAGCTAATCACTGAATAGTCACTACCAGTTTATGTAGCAGGGAATAATATTATTCCCATTACACAGATGAGACAACAGAAGCTTAGAGAATTGACATAATTTGCCCAAGGTAACCAAGGTAGACCTAGGATTTAAATCCAGACCTGCCTGACTTTAGCATTCATGCTTTGAACCACTTCTTTATTGGTCCTTCCTGTAAGAAGCCTTCTCTGATTTCTATGGTTTTAAGACACACTTACATTTTTATGGATGGGTGTAAGTTGAAAACCGTAGTCTCATAGGTAATACTTCCATATACCAATATTGCCATTCTTATTCTAAGTATATAGTGATGCAACTAATCTTTATCACAATCTGGAATGATTCTTTTCTACCAATAGGTCTCCACATATTTGGAAAGCTACCCCATTGCCCATAAGTTTATTCTTGTGTTGTTATTGTCTTGACATTTATTCAGTCACCAAATCCCTTATTGGCCAAATATTCCTTAGGCTCATATTTTCTACAGTCTGCCTAAGCATCCAAAAATTACAACTAGTACCGAGTAAAGTAGGCCTCTATGGATAGTACTGGTGAGATTGTCCCACTAGTGGTAACCTGAAAGTTTCCTAGCACTTTTCTCTCCATCTTCCAATTTGTAGTTCCAATTTTCTACACTACCCTCAGACTCATGACTGAACCCATTAGCAAACCACTTGCTTTGAGCCAAAACCTGGTTCTCTGTGGAATGGATGCCGAAGGCACGGATTCCGAAGAGTCACTCACTGGTCTTCATGCCCACTTTGTTGAGATAGATACAAAACAGTACCTGAGGAAGCGATAACTTCTTGGGGCCCCTTCTGTTTTCCACTTTTAGTTTATCACAGTTTTGACTATGAATGACTAGAGATGCTGAAACCTGTTACTCTCACACTGTCTATTGCTAGGATATAAAGAAATGGATAAAGGGATGAGACATTTTCATTTAAGAAAACTGCATGGTTAGAAGCTTTGAGGTGGGAAAGCTTGGAGAAGATACCAGAAAGTTTTCTCTTCTGTTTTCTTGGAGTACAGAGGTTCCATGAAATGAAACATTTGCAAACTTGTTCAGGAGGTAAAAGGGCCTTGAAAAAAGAATTATACAGCAACTATCAAGATGATTACTATCATTAATACATTTTTGCAAAGCTGAGGGGTAAGCCACTTGGGATTTAAGTAAAAACTACCTACCACAATGCCTTATATATAAAAGATGCTTAACAAACCTTTGTGGAGAAAATGAGGAAGTAATTAAAAAGGAGGAATTAATGATAGATATGGGGTCACTTTCTATCCCTGGTACTCATCAGGTCACAAAATATGCATGTTTTTTTGGAATTTCTCATTGGGATCTGTTTAATGTTTCATATACAATAAACATCATTGAAGCCACTATACATTTCTAGAGTATTTCAAATGTTAATGTAAATATTAATGACAGCATAAGAAAACAAGCAATTGTAAACAGTTCAAAATTTTAAAGAAGAAAACGATTTCCAAGTAGAGCAAATAAATCTGTTAAAACTGGATATAACTGGCAGGCTTTCAGGCTTATTCCAACTTCTTATGCATCTAAAGATTGGAAAACTGTCAGATGCCTTATTATGTAAAACTAATACATGCTGTATGAATAAAAGCTAAAACATATGGGGGAAAGTATTGTGTTTCTAGTACCAGAGATCATGCATGAAAACAAATGAGCATTAATCAGGGATTAATTTGCAGTGTAGTGCCATAAAACTTAGTGAATTTCTCCAAAACACATGAGTAAATCTTAATTATTTTTTTAACCAAAAATTAATTTGCATTTGATCTTGTGAAACTTTACTTGTGTACCATGTTACTCATTTTGAGAAAGGTAAACTAGTTGAATAGGTATGGTGATGTTTTCCACTATGTAATCATGACTCTTAAAATATCTGACAATGTCATAAAATATAAAACACACATATTAAAAAAAACAGTTATTTTCAAGATGTCAGGTGGTTACTTTTAAAGCTACCTATTGTTGAAGACTGATGTGGGATTTATAAACATTGAGTCTTTAAATCCCTTAATATTTCTCAACTCCCCAAAGATTTTCTTTAAATTTAGATAGAGATAATTAAAATTCTCTGGAAAAGTAGCATTACATTTTTGGCAGGCATTTCTGTGGTACTAAAAATACACTTTTGGAATGAATTAATACTAACATACACGATATTTAAAACTTCCCAATTCCTGATATAACTAAGGCTAAAAAAGTAATTTTCTTACCGACATAGTAATTCAGACTTAATCCTCTTCAGGGGAAATAGATTTTAAATGCAGATGTACGAAAGAATTATACTGCCCTTTTAAAAACTCCGAGTCTTTTGTTGGCTGAAAAAATTTCTAAGTAGGGCAAATTATTAAATCTTTTCAACAATTTTACCATTGAAGTATGTAAGGTAGGGGAAGAATGACTAAAAGAGTTTCAGGAAACATGATCCTTGAGGGATGAATGGTGGGTTGGGTTCAATAGATGGAGCCTTCTAGTCAACACATGGTGTTATGGGGACTGGAAGCAGAAAGATACTTGGTGCCTTAAGGTGAGAGCTAATGGAAGAAAATACGTCTGTATGGGTAGAGAGTTTATAGTGGGAAGAGGGGTCTCCTGCACTGCATACTCTCTGTACTTGTAGAATTGCCATCAGAGATTTCATCTTATTTCCTTATACTTCCAGTCAGTGAATGTACACTGTCGTCTGTGGTCGTTGTGTTTCCTGCAAATTTCCTTTATATCACCTCTAGGAGAAATGTATTAAATAATAAGCCTTCTTTAATAATTTTTAGCATTTTGAAAATATCTTGTTTTTCTTGAAGGAATCTGAGATTCCACGTGAGGAGTTAAATAACAGTAAAGCCTAAGATTTGGGCTTTCCTATTCAGAGTTTTGTTAAATACAAATAGCCCGACACCATGGCCATGGTTACAGGTGCACCCAACAAATTCCTCTTTAGGAAAATCTCTGGCCTAATTTCTGATTTAGGTACACAGCCAGTGAGATTTTGCCTGCGGACTGTGGGAACTCTCTCAAATCAAAGTCTGACGCCATGCTACGTTTTTTCAAATGGAAAGGAGAAAAAACAACTACAAATCAAGCTGTTCTTTGTGAATCTGATTCATGATCCCCTTGTGTGGTGAGAAAACAAGGATGTTTATGTCTAACGGAGGTTATAATAGTAACCATATCAGATGTCGACAAGCAGAAACTGTTGGATGGATTCTATGTGGGAAGAAAAGTACTAAATTCTGCTTTTGGAATTTGCAAAAGAAAATAAATACTACAAAACAAAACCAATAAACAAAAATCTCCAGCAAAAATCATTAAATTACTGTGGGTAATAATGTAAAATATTCTTATTTTTTTTCTCCTCTAAATTGTGTTTGTTCATAAGAACCCCTGGGATAAATATATCTAGCATGTATCTTCACAGAAATATAAACAGGGCAGTATGATTTGGAGGCTCTTCAAAGCAAAAAAAAAAAAAATGCAAAATAATTCTTTTTTCTATCTCCTTGTAACTCACAGTTCTTATCAGACTTAAAGAGAATTGAACTTGAGTAATAGCTCCATTAGAGCTCTTTTCCAGGAGCCAGTTCCCGTGGTCTCACTGGGTCCAGCTGCTGATGACTCACAGAGGAAGTGGTAGAGATTAGGGTGTATGGGGGAAAAATCAGAACAGCACAGAAATAAAGCGAATCAACCAACCATTACCTTTTGTGCCAAACAGAACAATGGCTTAACTACTGTGGTTCAGAATGATCCGTCTTATTCCACTCATTTATGCTATTCCTGTTGGAAGGACCACCAGGAAACCTGTGAAACACTATGGAACACACACCGGAATCCATGGCACATCTCAATTAATATTCCCTCCTGACTCAACTAGAACAATGAAGAACATCAAGCAGTTTAATCTCCGGCAATAATTCCTTTTGTCAGGTTGAGAGGTTTTCCCCTTGAATTAGGTTTTAAGATTGGATTTTCAAAATTAGTTAGTTATTCTAGTATTGTAAAGCGGAGAGCCCACATTTTATAAACACATGCATACGTCTAGGTGGAACATAACGACGTCTGTGTGTTAGTTGGGGCATTGCTGCTATCGGTAATTTTTACTTGCTCTGAAATAAAATCAGTCTTTTATTAGCAAACAATTGTAACCAAACTGCACAGTTGTTAAAACTCTTCTTTCAATTTTCCTTAAAGGGTTGGAAATGTAAATGGGTCCTTTATATCACCCAGTAGAATTAAATTTGATCAGGAGGATTTTAAAAGGCTACATTGCAGATTCTTAGCTTAGTTACTGATGAACTGAAACATTTCATGGGTTAAAAGAACTGGGTGTTCCCAAACATTATGAATATATATGCATCATATATATGAATAAGTTTATTCTGGAAAGATCAGTATTATTGTCTTGCTGTTTTGTTTAACCACAATGAGCTACAAACACTGACTAGTGTAGAAAGCAACTTAACTCCTTACTGACTGGCTAAAAATAAACAAACATAAAATTAAAATCCGTAGTCTATCCTGAATACCAGTGGCTTATTATAATTTTGATTATATTCAGATTACTAATTAAGGGATATGATCGCGTTCACAGAGGGCAGTGGCTGAGATATTATTTTCAAATTATACAAATATTAGAAACTGTGGTTTTAGTGTTTTATGGATGCTGTTTCTCTGATAAAAGTAATGACAATTTCCTTATGCCATCACATGCTTAGACTGTTTAAAATGAACCTTGTAGGGTATTTCCTAAATATTAGCCTCTAAACATACCTTCTTGTTTTATAATAATGTAATGGGGGAAATTTTATTCTGTTGAGGACTTTATAATAGAAATACAAACTTTTTAAATACATGAAATCATTTGTAGATAAAACATTCACGTTTTATTGACATGTAGATAAAACATTCTTATTTATTGATATAAAGAAACATAAAAGATTATATTTTGCCAATTCTGAAAAAAATTAATAAATTAATACTGTAACTTTTAAACAATGCTTTATTGATCTGATTGAATTCAAGAGATTATTTTACCAAATCCACAAAATTTTAATATTAAAATTTTTTAAATACTTGTTATTTTAAACAACTTTTTATATAAGTAAATCTATTTAAGTGTTTTCATTTAAATGGATCAATATGCTTTACCATTTTGCCAACACAATTTATTGATTGGTGTGTCTTCCTAAAGGCTCCCTCTAAGTACATTGTAGAATGAGAAAAAAAAGAAAGAGTAGATATGTACATCAGACACAGTATTTATTCACATTCCCACTGGGGAGTAAAAACCATTTGAGAAATTTTCGGAAACTAGAAAACCAGCTCAATCAAATTTTGAAGCAATGTCTGATTTGATCATCCATGGAGAAATGTGCTTACACTAGAACATCATTCTTTGAAGGTTAAAAATCAAATAACCAGAGCCTGAATTTGTGTTCTCTGTCCTGGACTTCTAGTCCCACTTAGTCCAGAGCAAAGCATGGGCCTAGTATCTAGGTAATTTGGCTTATCCAAGACATTATTTATCAGAATTCACAAAGCAACAGTTACAAAAGCATGTTTAGTCATCCTAACGCTCTGAATTTACCAAGTGCTTCACAACCTCAGCCTGGTATGGGTCCCCAAAAATCTTGCCAAGCTTGAGTGGTTGTTTTGCCCCTGCCTGCTCTGGACTGCCACTTTCTCATTTCAGTGGAAGAATTAAACTGGGCAGCTTGTCAGCTGTTCATCAATTGTGGCCAGCAAGGAATAGGTTCTCTAAGAAAGAGATTGAGAGAGGGGAGAAGGTGATTGGCAAGGCTGGGTGATAATGATGTGTGAGAAGAGCTGTGTTAATATTGGTGTTTATTCAACAAATATTTATGGTGCACTTACCATTGGCAAGGCATTATTCTAGGCATTTATAGTCTTAGAAAGAAATGGAGTCTATCTAAAATAAAAGAAGTTTTATTCTGTGATGTTTAATGGCCGTAAATCACCAACATGACAATTTTGGATCTGCAAAGGTGCCAGTTGCATTGAGTTAATAGCACACTATTATTTGTGTTCATACATATATTTTTATAATAATAAAGGTATTTTCTAGGTATGCATAATTATTTATTATTATAATTTTTACAGAAAAACGTTTACTTCCTACCATAGGATAATTACCAGATATTTTTCTATACGTGATTTTCACTACCTATTGACCTCTCCATCACACACTTCCTTCAAGTAATTTTGCAACAAACATATAAGCATTTCACACCCGTGGCTCCTTGGAAGGCAAAACTCATCACATATTTTCTATCCTACACTTAGTGCAGTGGCTTGATATTTAATAAAAGTGTATTGAATGAAAGTACATTTTTACACAAGCTCATATATGGGTTCAGGAGCATACAGTTTTACACACACGTGTGTATGTTTAGCTTACATTACGCTTAAACACACTTTATAACCTTCAATATATTGAATGGGCAAATGACTCACTCTCTATAGCAGTCGTCTCTAAACTTTTTTATCAAGCATTTCTTTGCTTGATTTGGCCAAGTGGTTGCCAAATGACTATTTAATTTTAATAAAAATTCTTATCTTTGAGCTAATCTATTTTATTTTTGTATATGATATTTATTCTGTGAGTACACACAGTATGCTCTAGAATGAAATTCACCTAGAATAAACAAAATTTGAAAATATTTATTTTATTTATTAACGTTAAACATCTTATCTCTATCACTGAAACAGTGTTTGATAGAAACAATGCCATTTATTATTATTCATTATTTAATTTTTCTGGTTTAATTACTTGAAATATAGTTATTTATTTAATGCTCAAGTTTTAAGTTCAATTTATTTTGCTACCTGTTTAATGATTGTCACCACTTCTCAAAGACAAGTAGTCCCCAATGGAAGAAGTGCATTATTGGCCCCTCTTACTAAATTAGAAGGCTAATTTTTCAATCCTATCTCCAATTATACAAAGGTTTTTGTTGAAATTCACTCACACTTGCAGGATGAATATGTTCAGCTGCATTTTCTTTGCAGGAATCTTGTAAAGTCACTGTCAATTTTGAGGGCTAGATAATTAAAACTAAATAATGAAGTCCACAAATCCATGTAACTATGCACTATGTGGAAATACAACAAAAGCAAACAAAAGCCTTGACTCCTCTGTTCATACTTCCACACTATGAATCCCTCTCTTGCTCTAGGACACATCGTACATGCATATGGTCTCTGTGTGGGCTCTTGACATGGGACGGTGTGAGGACTGGATGTCATTTGCATATTAAATATTAGTAAAGTTTAATGTATTTCTTATTTATAGATGAAATGTAAACATAATTTAAAGTTTGAGTATTTTGCTTTCACACCTGAAGAGATTGTCTAGCTTCCTTAGGTGGATGCAACCCTCTTTAAAGACCATGGACCACAATCACTGATAATGTCAAACTCACAAAGCCTACCAAGTAAATAAAAGTTAAATTCTTCCTTTATGAACATAATCAAGTTTTGTTACTTTTAGTAAAATTAATCACATATTGATTTTCTTCATTTTAGTGAACTTGAATATGTAAAAAAAAAATTCAGTCAAATCTAAAATAAGTGTTTATTTACTAGGGCCAAAAAATACATTTGTAAATCCGCCATGCTATAAGGCATACTCATCACTCTATGAACTGTTGCCTCTTAAACTACACTTTTCATAATTTGTAAAACTTCAGTTTTTGCTAAACCAATTGTAAATTGAAGTGCTTCTTAATAAAAAAGTAATTCTCAAATTTGAGGCATTTCTGTACATTTTGTTTAGAAAAACATTAAATTTGTTTCTGATTTCATCAATTTTATATTACAAGGCATACAGTTTGCTGCTGTAATAATTAATATTATTCTTCATTTACAAATAGCAGAGTTGACATAAAGTAATAACTCTCACCAGTTCTTTTAGCTAAAAAATTAAATATTTTACTCCCAAGCCATTTATCTGTACATTGTCTTCACAAAACAAAAAAACAAAAAACAAAAAAACCCTCCTACACATTAAATATTTAATTCCTCTAAGTTATCTTCAATAGCTGCTGTGCTCACTCATGACAATTTCTAATTAATTTTAAATGGCATTTAATAGCCATTGTCCCAACAAGTACAGATGAATTAGGAGACATAATGTTCGTATTGTACAAAGAGTGGCCTATGTAAACTCTCAAATTAAATCCACACTGTAGTCAAAACTCATTTGATGTTTGCATTTCCTACTTTGCAGGCAAGACGGTCTCAAAAGGCAGAATAGGCTAAAGATGTGTTGGACAACTCTATAAGTACAGTCTCAAGACTCTTGTCATCTTAGCTGTCTAAATTACTTCAACAGGACTCAAGGGAATTTAAAGAGGAGAAATGACATGACAAACAATTATATTCTAACACTCTATTTATAACAATGCCCTTTCAGATTATTGTTCCTCCAGACTGACACATCACTGTAATCCCAGGGATGAATCAAGGGACTTAGAGTTAGATCACGCACAGCTTGTAGGCAAAGAAAAAAATACGAATGAAGAGCTGACATTCAGGAAATATAGAGCGACTCAAGGATAAATTCAGCTGGGATGAGCTTAATTTATCAATGTCAATAACAACGGTGAACACATCGCAAGAATACATGCATATTAATTGAAAATAATTCAGATTAAATCACTGCAGTTTGACATTTTGAGATAGGCACTTTATCTTTTCAAGAAAAAGAGCACTATAAAATCTTTAATCTGAAAACACATCTTAATTGCATGTTATCACCTCCTAATTGCTTCTATATTATATTAAACATTTTGCTAATTACTAGCCTGATCATGGTGTAAATAGCTTGAGGCAAGAGCTCACATCCGGCTGAAGCCGTCTTCGGAGCACAGGAGAGCCAGGAGGAAGTTCATCACGTGCCAGGTTCGCGGACTTGTACCTTCTTCAGGGGCTTTCAGCATCTACCTCAGATCTCTGGTGAGATAAACAGATAAAGAAGCAACGGTGAAGATCAGAGACGTTTATTCATCCAACAGATTCTAATATTATTTTTGGAAAAAGTTTGCATTCTTTCTGATATGACAGATACGCTCTTTCAGATGGTGATATGTGAGTTTTTGATTTTATGTTAAGAACAGCCTCAGAGAAAGACAATTTTGCATTTATTTTTTAACTGTGATCTTTGGAACTTGGTGAAGATAAAATGCTGATTAAATATCAATTGCACATATGGAATTTTCGGCCAACGTGCACGTACAGACTTCTATATATATTAGAAGTTAGAGTTCTTCTTCAAAGTAATGAATAATATAAGATGGGTAAAATGTCTGTAACTGAATGGCAAATGCATCTCTGAGAAAAAAGAACAACCAAAATAGTGACTGCATTTCCTATGTCATCAAAAGGATATGCAAGCAAAAAGATATTAATACAAAAAAAAAGATAATAATATGCCTTGTTGGTAAAAAAAAAAATTTTAAATCAAATTAAACCAATGAAATGGTGTTTTGGGACAGTATGCTTGGCAAAAGTTTTAATTCTTTTTTCTCCCTGTCCTCTTCTTTTTATTTTTTAATAATAATCTCTATTTTTGCAAGGATTTAAGGAATTGTAATGATTGTACAATATTTTTCAGGAAGAAAATTTGCCAGGACACAATAAAATGCTCAAAGCGTTCCAACCTGTTTAACACATCTACTACACTTCTAAGAGTTTTTCTCGTAGAACTCATACTAGAAAAATATGTTTTGGGGGTGCCTGGGTGGCTCAGTTATTAAGCGTCTGCCTTCAGATCAGGTCATGATCCCAGCGTCCTGGGATCCAACCCCGCATGAGGCTCCCTGCTCTGCAGGAAGCCTGCTTCTCCCTCTCCCACTCCCCTTGCTTGTGTTCCCTCTCTCACTGCCTCTCTCTGTCAAATAAATAAATAAAATCTTAAAAAAAAGAAAAATATGCTTTGTAAAGTTTCATATAATAATCTTCATCTTAGCAGTATCAATTAGATTACTTATAAAAATAATGATACAATAGAAAATTATACACACTATGTTAGTCATTTGTGGTATTTTTCCAACATTCCAGTTTTCTCCTTTCCAGGAAGGTGATAGGACTGCATCTCTCCCTCTGCACTGAAGTTAAGCATGGTCATGTGACTTTCAAGACAACTATTATGGGCTGAATTGTGCCCCGCCCCCCACCAAATGCATATGTTGAAGCCCTAACCCACAATGTGACTATATTTAGAGACAGCGCCTAAAGGGAGGTAATTAAAATTAAGTGAGGTTATACGGGTGGGGCCCTAATCTGATAGAAATGGTGTCCTTATAAGAAGAGAAAGAGAACCAGATCTCTCTTCCTCTTCCTTGTTCACACAGAAGGCGGCCATGCTGGTGAGGGCACGGGGAGTTGGTAGCCATCTACAAGCCAGTAAGAGGGCATCAGAAGAATCTCCAGACTCGGGAGAAAACAAATTTCTGTCGTTTACAGACCCAGACTGTGGGATTTTGTGATGGCAGCTCAAGAAGCCTAATGCAGCAGCTCACAACAGGCAACATTGCATAAGTGAGGGGAAAAAAGCCCATTCTGTTTGTTTGTTTTAAACCCCTGGAATTTGGGTTTGTTTTTTTTTTTTACCGTGGCATAACCTAGCCCAACCTGATAAATATATAGCTGTTTTTGCTTATCTGTTTTACAGAATATTTGCTGTTTGATTAACAAAAATATGTTTTGCAGTATAAAAAAGGAAACAATAATTTTATCATTAAAGAGTTATTAGGAATAAACTAGATTACTATAAAATGGTATAATAAAATAAATGGCCTAATTAACAGAAAACTTTTTAGTTCTATTAAATCATCCTTATTTTCTTCTCTACATGCTTTGCTTCTTTTCTCCTTTGTGTGTGTGTGTGTGTGTGTGTGTGTGTGTGTGTGTATCTTAAGTTCTACTTTCCACATAAACTTCTGGTGTGACTATATGTTTTTGCTTCCACTATTACTGATATAATTAACTCTAAACATTTGCTTCATTAATACTTTGTGAAAACTTTTTAAAAGTGATTCTTTTGATTTTTGTTTTCTTTTTTAATTTGGTTACACTCTCTGCATCTGGTCTATTGCTTTCACGTTGCCATTGATCTTTCTTTGATTATCCAGAGGACAAAGGATCATCTTCAATAAAGAAAGAGAAGGTAATGAAGGGGGAGGAAATTAATCCATCCTCTTTTCATTGAATATTTGTCTGATCTTTGCCAGGTACTTTTATTATTATTATTATTATTATTATTACTATTTTTAGTAGCAGTTTTATGTTTTTCCAAAGGGTTTTTTTTTTTTTAACATGGGCCTCTTCTCTTGCTTTTAACTGTCTGTAATAGTTCTTAATTTTAATGGAAAAAATATCTAAACTAAGACTTTGTTTTTTTTTTTCTCCATTTAACAGCAGTTTGTTGTCTTTACCTATATCTGGACTTATTCTTGTGGCCCTCTGGTCCTAAGGTGTGATTTCCTATCATTTTTCTCATATCATTCTCTATTAAAATGTTTCATTTTAAAAGGATTTGTAATATTGACATCATTGGGTAGTTGTAAGGGTTAAATAAACAGCCAAATTCATAGTGGACTCCAGTAATTATTATTTCTCTTTTGCTTCTATTTCTCCTGCAAAATTCTAGGAAATTACCTAGAAAATTGTTTCTTGCATTCAATAAAGTTTATCATCTAATTAAACTATGATTAAATTATTTATTTAATACCACCACTGTATGATGTTAAATTTTTTTGAAGATTTATGTATTTATTTAAGAGAAAGAGAGAGAGAGAGAGAGGGAGAGCACATGTTGGGAGGGAGCAGGGGCAGAGGGACAGGGAGAGAAAATCTCAAGCAGACTCCATGTTAAGCACAGAGCCTGAGGCAGTGCTCAATCTCAGAACACTGAGATCATGCTCTGAGCAGAAATTAAAAGTCAATCCTTAATGAATTGAGCCACCCAGGCACACCTGTATGATGTTTCTTAATAGCCACATTTTTCATTATTGCTCCTGCCTCTTTTCCTTCCTTTTCCTTCCTCCCTCCCTCCCTCTCTCCCTTCCTTCCTCTTTCTTTCTCTCTTTCTTAAGCATTCTGTCGGCCTGTCTACCTTTGGCTCAGAGCGTGATCCCAGAGTCCTGGGATCAAGCCCCACATCAGGCTCCTCTGCTGGGAGCCTGCTTCTTCCTCTCCCACTCCCCCTGCTTGTGTTCCCTCTCTTGCTGGCTATCTCTCTCTCTGTCAAATAAATAAATAAAACCTTAAAAAAAAAAAAAAGCGTACTCTCTGAGATTCTGTGAAAACCTGTGCTGTTTAAGCTTTGAATTCAAGTATTTGACAAACCAAATAATTATTCATAAATATTTTTATTTCATAATTCTGTATACTGAAATTTTCTTCAGCTGTGTCTAAACTTGGATAAATGGAAGTCTTTCAGATTTTTTTTTAATGCAAAAAAACCTGCTCTTGGATGAGACTTGAGCTGATCTTTCAACCCTGCTCTTGTGTACTACTGACTGACTCACCACAGAATGTGGAACTCTGCAGATGGTTCTGTTTCATGAGTTTATTTCATATTCCTAGCACCACAGTGCACATAATATTTGCTTGAATATGTTATCTCATCCATATTCAAATGTAATATCACAATAGCTAGTAATTCCTGATAGAAATGATAGTAAGTAGTAAAATATGGTCCATTAGCTGTGTTCCAAATATATAACTATAAATATATATGTATATACATTTATGTAGCAATCTTAATAATAATATAAATTATGTTAAGGATGTGTAGCAGCAGAGGCTATGCCCTTCTGAACAGATGAATTTTCCTCAGAGGACACTGATTAGTTCATTTTTCCTAATGAAGCTTTCATTTAGGCTGGAGTTACTCCTTGCTTCCATTCTGCTCCCTTTCCTAAGAGCAAAAGCTTTTTTTGAAAGATCGAGCAATTTTGCTTAGATTAAAGAGAAATTCTGAATCTTTTCAATCTGGCCTGAGAGAAAAGTAAGTGAGGATTTAGTCAATACGGGAAAATGAAGTGATTCTCAAGCAATTGTACGGTAATTTTTCTAGAATCATATAATTTTAAGGAGGGAAGGACTAATGATCACCTAGACCTGTTTATTTCGCACATAAAAAAGATGAGACAAAAAGAGCATAAGTAACTGATCTGAGATGGTGAAACAGAAGTGTTTGGGCCTGGCTAAATGATTTAGTCACCGGTTGTCTTATTTGTCCCATCCTATCCAAACGGGAGTCATTTCCCTCTACGTATACAGCTTAGAGAGAAGCTTTGTAAATTGTGTGTAAATACTTGAGCTAGTTGAGGAACTAGCTCAAGGAACATGAACCTGGACATATGCATGAAGGCAAGATGTCAGCAATTATTCACAAGTGTTAGCACAGACTAGAAGTCAAGCCATGCTACTTTGTTTCAAGCTAAAGAGCTTTGAGAACCTCAATTAGCAGTAGCTTTGTAGACTCTGAGTTATTCCAAAGTTTTGGGCATTTTTCTCTTTCTTTGAGGTATGTATGTAAATTAGCATGTTAAATGGGATAGCTTTGTTTAAAACCTACAATGATTTTTTTCTCAATTTTTAAAGCAATGTAACTAATGCTTTCCTACCGCTAAAGTCATTTCTCTTTCCTCATAAATTGGAATTTCATCTTTCTAAAACACTACTTTCATTACACCCCTCTTTTTCTTTTAAGAGTCAGAAGCTCCCCATTACACACAACAGAATCAGAATTTCCCTAGGCCACACCAGCCTACGGAAGCAAATGAGATCACATTAACATTAATAACTAGAATCTCACTGCCTCCTGCCCTCCCATGAATTATACGAGACCCCTGCCCCTTGCAAAGCACATACCCCACCCCAGTGTTTCCTGGAGTCCCCAGAGGGTATTTCACTCTTGCTCTAAACAAGTCACCCCCACTGGGCATGGTTGGTACCCTGCTTGCATTTATAGTTCTCCCATTCTGCTACTCTTATTCCTCAAGCCTGCAGGCAGGGCAAGCTCATGGTTCCTCTGGGCACCACAAGAACCCAGATGCTGTGACTGCGACCACAGTGCCATTCTCAAATTAGCTCTGCTCCATCATCTCTCCTCTATCACTTTTTTCTCCTGCTGGGGTCACTGCTGCTCTGAAGGACATGGACATTTCCGCAATGCAGGCAGGCACTGCTGATGTTCACATGCCACCATCATTCTATTGGGCACTGGCCTTTTCTGGGCACCACCTCCAAAGCCCTGTAGCTGCCAGCAGCCGGAGGCTGTGCTGGGGTCTACAGTGAAGAGTGGCACCTGCCAGAGCCCGGGATGAGCTATTAGCAATATCGCCTCCTCCCCAGTGGGGTACAAAGTTTTCTTTCTTTCTTTTTCAGTTTATTAATTTATTTTGGGTAGGCAAGGGGGCTAAGAGAGGGAAAAAGTTCTGTTTTCTATCAGTGAAAGTGCTGTTTCTCATGATATTGGCCTATGAATTCCGTGACATTTGCTCTGGAAGTGGCACCCACGGGGTGTTCCCATGCTGGGCGTGAGGGTGCGACAGCTAAGGCTCTCCTGCTGGTCAGCCTCACAAAACAAGTTGAATCCTCTGAGGAAGAAGCTCAGGTTTCCATGCCAACACCCAAAGCCCATGTCTGAATCTCACCCGTATCCTCACTGCAGAATAAATCCACATGTTTGCCCAGATCCACAATTTCGCTCAATTCCACCTGTTCAAAGCTAGTGCCTCATAATACTTTTTGCTTCCCTGTTAATCCTTACTGTGGAGGTCAGGTTTTAAGTCATCCCCCAGTCTCTGTTTTTGCCTACATCAAATTTACCAGTTGGTGCAACACTTCTCCATAGTCTTAAAGACAAATCACTCATATCAAGGCCTGTAGAGAAATTTCTTAGGACATGTGGTGTAGACAGGTCAGCTGCTGGATCCCCACAGATTGCCTCCCCACCTCTCTCCTCCTCTCACCTCTGGGTCTCCTCTTTCTCACCCTCCTCCTTCTGGCCTAGACCTTCCAGACTTCTGATTCTTCACCTAAAAAATTGTCTTCCAGCTTCTCACAGTTCATTCCTTTCTTATGCAGACCAATTTAGCTCCCTTCTAATTTTTTACCTTCCATTGTAGGTATCTTCTATTCACCACATGCTCAGTGTGACAGACACTTCTTAAAGGGTGGCGTCCTACCTCACTTTGCTCTCAGAAAAGGGTTTGACACTCTGCCACACAAGCCTTGAGTAAATAAACATAGAGATACAAACAAAATTTTTTGGAGGCACCCGACTTTATTAGTGTCTTGAATCAACCTGTTCTCCTGTTCTCCTAGTGGGTGTGATCACACTCTACACCAAGGCCCTTTTCGGGGTCCTGCTGTATTAGTCTGGGTGGGATACCAGGACAAAGTGCCACAGGCTGTGTGGCTTGAGCAACAGAAATTTATTTTCTCACAGTTCTGGAAGCTAGAAGTCCAAGATCAGTGTGTCAACAGAGTTGATTTCTTACAGACCTTTCTTTTTGGTTTGTAAATGGCTGCCTTCTCCCTGTGTCTGCACATGGTCTTTCCTGTGTGTGTCTTTGTTCTAATCTCCTCTTCTTATAAAGGCATCAGTCAAATTGGATTAATGACCCCACTTTAACTCAATTTACCCCTTTAAAGACCAAATCTCCAAATATAATCACATTTTGGTGACTGAGGTACTGGGGGGGGTGTTAAGACTTCAAAGTATAAATTTGTGGGGCTCAAGGAACACAATTCAGCCCATAGCACCTGCTTCCCCACTTGCCCTGGTTGTTTAGATATTTTATGCGCCCCCTTCAGGGTACCTTTCTCCTTATTACATTCCAGCCCAGGCAAGGACTTTAGGACTGGTGTTTCTTTGGGGCACTAGGGAAAGAGTGACCATCATTGGAGACACCGTTCATCCCCATCTTTCTGACAAATTCACTGGGTAAGGATTTTCATCAGGAAGACACTACCTTTTTCATCTAACCACTTGAGTTTTTTTTTTTTTAAAGATTTTGTTTATTTATTTGACAGAGATAGAAACAGCCAGCGAGAGAGGGAACACAAGCAGGGGGGAGAGGGAGAGGAAGAAGCAGGCTCATAGCGGAGGAGCCTTGTGGGGCTCAATCCCATAACGCCGGGATCACGCCCTGAGCCGAAGGCAGATGCTTAACCTCTGTGCCACCCAGGCGCCCCTAACCCCTTGAGTTTTTGTCCTGCAAGGAAGGGAATTTAAAAACTTGCCAATTCTGTCATTTTCCCATTGGCCCAAATTAGCTAGTCCTGTTGGTCCCTCAGCTCATTTTCCAGCAAGGATGGTCCCCTGGAAGAGACTTTCCATCAGCACATACTCTTAAGATAATAATTTTGGCCATAATAATTAGAAAAGAGGATGTTTGTAAGATACAGACTTTTGAGGAATCCTTTATTTGTTCTATTACATCTTGTTTTCCAACCATACATTATGTATATATAGTCCGACTATGTATAGATCCCCTGTTTAGAATTCTTGCTCATTCCCTCACCTAGAATGCTTTCCCATTCTGCATTCTTATCTCATACCTACCAACTCTTTAAGGCTCAGGTGTTCTTTTTGAAGTGAACTCTATTCTTTCTTTTGCATTTCCAATAGTAGATATTAGCTACATATTTAAATCATATTACATAACAATTACAATAGCATCCCTTCACTTTTGAATTTTAATTGTTTATATACTATAACAGCCTCTTCTAATGTTTTTTTTATTATTGACTCAGTTTGTAGTTTGAAGCATTAAGCCATGGCAGTTATTTTTCTTTTTGACAAGATTAAATTTTATCTCATAATTTAGCTGTATTTTTTTATTTTTTAAAACAATTCCCTTAGAGTTAGTGGAAGTACATCTTGGAAATCCTTAAAGCATCAGTTGAACACCTTAGTCAATATTTGCAGTCATTATAATTTGTTGACTAGAAATCTTTGGGAAATAGATTCTGAAAAGAAAAAGACGTATTCAAGCTAGCTATCTAATATTAATAACAATCCATTAATATGTATTGGGTAATTACTATGTCCCAGGCATCATAGCAGGTGCTGGGATGTAAAGATTATTAGTCATAAAGACTCTCTCTAGCAAGTAAGGGATCAAGACTAATCATGACTTGTCCTGAGTAGAGAATGAAAGTCCTGTATGGGAAAAAAATGGACAAAAGTAGGAATTTGGAACCTGTTCTATTAAAAGAGTATAAAAGAATTTTAAAAATGTGATAGTGAAGATAAGAAGGTAGACTTTGTAACACAAATTCCCTCATGATTCTCCAGTGATGAGTGCAGATCACACACGGCTGGTGAAACCGCTTCTCAGGAAGAAAATGACACCCTGTCTCTCGACACATCCTCCCCACAGAACTCTATACACTCTTACCCACAGGCTCTGTTAATTCTGTGTTCCACTTGGTGCCCTGCCCCAAGTGCATATTATTTCCAGCCTTGCCCATGGCTGTTATTTCATGCTCAGTAGAAAGACCTCAGTTGTCCAAACTTTGTGATAGAGTTTTTAGACTTTGTGGTATTTTACTGTGTGTCTTTTGATAGTGTAGCTGGTGTAGCCTATAGAAAGATGATATAGGACACTAGGCCTGCTTTCTGGGAGGCCTTTCTCCAAGGGACTACAGATCCTTTACAAACGTGAATGAAAAAAATAAACACGAATCCTTATAATACCAGGAAATAACTAATAAATGAAATAGGATGAGATCTTCTTCTAAATGCTCTGTGCAACTTAGAGAATCATAAAATAGAGTCAACAGTAAAAGCAAACACCCTGAAAAGTTCTAAGGTGGCTAGGTGATGAAGAGACCCCCCCCCAAAAAAAGAAGAAGAAGTAAAAAAGTAAAAAAGGGATAAAACAGCAGGAAGCATGTGCTAGAAAGAATAAAGACATCCTTTGTTAAATTGTTGGAATTCTTGAAAGCCTTAAAATACCCTGATAGTCTATGAGTGCATGTAAGCAGTTACCATCCAAGAATAGTTCTAGACAGACTTTCCACAGATTTTGTAAAATCACATTTAACAATTAACTCAGAAGTTCATGAAAATTTTGAGATCATAGTGTTAAGTATCTGCCTAAAATTGTTCATCATAAGTTAATCTTTTCAAAATAAAGTTTATGCTTCATATTTGCACATTTATTATTCAAATTTGGATAATCTGCCGTTCAGATCTTGCTGCATTTGGACGAGAACCTACCAAAGCAAAATCTCTGTTGGTTCTCATTCCCTGGAGGAAAGGATCTTGAGCAAAATAATTCCAAACAGGTGAGCAATCTAATTACCACTAAAGATGGGAACAACACTGCCACTGTTCACGGTGTAGTGTTATCTCCTTTCCCTTGTCTGGATGTGTCATCAATTTGGACGCAATCTTAAAGAACTATCATTACATGCAAGGTTGAAATAATAAAAAGGCAATATTCCTTGAGTATTATTATGTCAGGCATCAGACTCTATCATTTTTATAGGTGCTTTTAAAAATTATAAATTTATGATGTAGATATTGTCTAATTTTGCAGTGAGAGGAAAATGAGTGTTTAAGGAAGGTATGTAAATTGACCAAGGTACCACAGACAAAGATAGTATATTTGGGCTGGTGTGTTCCATTGTTGCTTAACAACTATATAATCCCTGACATGTGTTCGGTAGCTGCTGCTGGATTGTTCCAGCAATACTAAGCTGTTGCTGAGTAAGATACTGGATGTGATGGTGATGATGAATCTTAGGGTCTTCCTTCTCATATTAATTATATATCTTTTTGTTGTTTTTACCCATGTCTCTTACCAGATCTGTGGAATTATACAGAGTAATCTTTCACAAAATGAGCTTTACATATATAAAAAGATAATACCAATTTTATGAAACTATGTTTTGATTTTTTTTCTGTAATCATTCTTAACTTTTTAAATTATTGTTCTATGGCAAATTCCAGGCCTAGCAAAATCATGTTTTACCGACGTTAACATGTTCCAGTCCATTAAAATCTTCCATCTGTGAGCTATCCAGATATGAACACAACCTTGAGACAGGCTCTGGACTGAAATTAACTAAAATTAATGCCTCCCTCAATATGGGTCTCTATAATAATTAAGTTGAAGAAGGCAATTGCTCTTTTGGTAGCCATGACAATGACGATTTTTTGAGTATGTTGGTTACCAAAGCATTACAACTTATTTTTGTTTTTAAAGTAAGCTCAATGCCCAATGTGGGGCTTGAACTCATGACCCCAAGATCAAGTGCTGCATGCTTTACCAACTGAGCCAGCCAGGCACTCCCTAAAGCATCACATACTTGTTAGACTTCCTCCACTGGTAATATTTTAACTCTCAAGGTAAATTATTACTTTTAGCTCCAAATTTATCATGCTTTTTCAGACTATTGAGAATGTTCAAACCTTGATTCTGCCATCCATCATGTGATTGTGACTTTGTGCCATTCATATAGTATACAATTCTTCTATATCTTCAAAGTGTCAATAAAAGTATTGCTTGAGACAGGATTAACAATAATAAAAGGACTTAAAACAACAATTATTCTCAGTACAGGCAATACTGACTGTTTTTTAAGCTGCAAGCACTATGCTAAAGTAGTGTGTATGCATTATTTCATTTGATCCTCAGAACATTTCCATATAGTACGTTTTATTATTTTTTTACTTTTTAATTTTTTTACTTTTAATTTCTACTTAATTTTAATATTTAATAACTTACAATTAACCATTTCTGAGTGTACAATTCAGTGGCATTTAATGCATTCACAATGCTGTTCAACCACCACTTCTCTCAAGTTTCAGAACTTTTTCATTGCCTCAGAAGAACACCTCATATCCTAAAAGTAATTGTTCCCCAACCTCCCTATCTCTGTCCCCTGGCAACCACTAATATGTTTTCTGTCTCTATGAATTTGCCTCTTCTGGACGTTTCATATAAATGGAATCACAGTATTTGTCTTTTTGTATCTGACTTCTTTCATTTAGCCTAATTTTTTTTGAGGTTCATCCAAGATGTAGCATGTTTCATTCCTTTTCTATGGCTAGATAATATTCCATCACATGCATATTTCTTTATACACCAATTCATTAAGGGGTATTCACCTATTATGAATGCTGTTGCTATAAATATTCCAGTACAAAGTGTTTCATGAACATACGTATACCAAGGAGCGGAATTGTTGGGTCATATGGTAATTTTATGTTTAACCTTTTGAGGAGCTGGTAAATTATTTTCCACAATGGCTACCCATTTTACATTCCCAACAAGGTTCCAATTTCTCCATATCTTTGCTGGCACTTGTTTTCTCTGTTTCTGATTATAGCCATCCTAGTAAGTGTGAAGTGGTTTCTTATTGTGGCTTTGATTTGCATTTCTTTAATGACTAATGAAGTTGAACATACTTTCATATGCTTTTGGCCACATCTTTGGCGAAATGTCTAGTCAAGTCCATTGCCCATTTTTAATTGAGTTGTCTTTTTTGTTTTTGTGTTGTATTTTTATGTATGCTAGATATTAAATCTTTAGCAGATATGAGATTTGCAAATATTTTCTCCCATTCTATGAGTTGTCTTTTCATTTTCTTGATAATGTCATTTGATGCTCAAAAGTTTTTAATTTTCATGAAGTCAATTTGTCTATTTTTTCTTTTGTTTGTATTTTTTTTGTGCCCAACCTGAGAATCTATTGTCAAATCTGAGGTCATGAAAATACACCCCCAATATTTTATTCTAATAGCTTTATAATTTTAACTCATATTTAGGTAATTCATCTATTTTGAGCCAATTTATATATACATAGATTAAGGAAGAAGTCCAACATCATTTTTTGCCAGGTGGTTATCCAGTTGTTCCAGTACTATTTATTGAAGGGATTACACTTTCCAAATACAATGTTCTTGACATTTTGTCAAAATTTATTGACCATAGACACTGGGTTTGTTTCTGGACTCTCAATTCTATTCTATTCATATGTTTATCCTTATTCCAGTATCACCCTCTTTAATTACTGTAGCATTGTAGTAAATTTTAAAATAAAAAAATATTTGAGTTCTCTAACTTTGTTTTTCTTTTTCAATATTGTTTTTAGTGACTTAGGGCCCCTTCAAATTTGGTATGATTTTAAGGATATGTTTTCCATTTCTACAGAAAAGGCAATTATAGTTTTGGTAGGGATTGTATTGATTCAATAGATTACTTTGACAAGTATTGCCATTTTAACAATTTTAACCTAGCAATATGTGATGATTTCCTATTCAATTAGGTCTTCCTTAATTTCAGCATTTTTCTTTTTTTGTGATTTTCAGTATACAAATTTTCATTTTTTTGTTAAATTTATTCCTAGATATTTTATTTTATTATTTTATTTTTATTTTTAAAAAGATCAATTTATATTTATTTATTTGATAGAGAGAGAGAGCACAAACAGTGGGAGCAACACACAGAGGGAGAGGGAGAAGCAGGCCCCCCACTGAGTAGAGGGCCCAATGATGCAGGGCTCAATCCTAGGACCCTGAGATCATGACCTGAGCCAAAGGCAGCTGCTTAACCAACTGAGCCACCCAGGTGCCCCCTAGATATTTTATTATTTTGGATTATTTTGTAGATGGAACTGTTTTCTGGATCTTAGATTATTCATTGACAGTATATAAAAACACACCTGATTTTACATATTGACCTTGAATTTCCAACAGTATTTTTGTGATTCTTGGGATAGTCTACGTATAGAATCATGTCATCTGCCAATAGAGATAGCTTTACTTTTTCCTTTCCAATTTGGATATCTTATTTTTTTTTTCTTGCCTATGTGCTCTGGCTAGGTCTTCCATTACAATGTTGAATAGCAGTGGCAAAAGTGGACACCTTGTCTTGTCTCTGATCTTGGGGTAAAGCTTTCAGTCTTTTACCACTGAATACATGATATTAGCCATAGGTTTTTCATCAGTGTCTTACATCTTAGGAAATTCCCTGTACCTGACTATTTTTATCATGAAAGGGTATTGAAATTTTTCAAATATTTTCTGCATCAATTGGGATATTTATGTGTGTTTTGTTTTTCTTTGTTCTAAGTATATGGCCTACTAAATTAATTTATTTTCTTATTTTGAGCCATTCATGGGCTAAATCCCACTTGGTCTTGGTGTATAATCTTTTAATTTGCTGTTGGATTTGGTTTGCAAGTTATCTGTTAAGGATTTTTGCATCAATATTCATGAGATGTTGCTCTGTGGTTTTCTTCTCTGGCGGTATCTTTGTCTTTTGTATCAGGGTAATGCTGTCCTCATAGAATGTACTAGGAAGTATTCTCTCTTCTTCTCCCCCTCCCCTTTTTTTTTCTTCTTCTGTTTAGAAGTATTTGAGGAGAACTGGTGTTAATTCTTCTTTAAATGTTTGGTAGAATTGACCAGTGAATTCATCTGGTCTTGAAATTTTCTTTTTTGGGAGTTTTTGATTACTGCATCAATCTCTCTACCTGTTTCATGTCTGTAGAGATTTTCTATTTCATCTTGAGTCAGTTTGGTCATTGCATGTTTCCAGGAATTTGTTCATTTTATCTAGATTATTAAATTTGTTGGTGTATGATTGTTCATTATTCTCTTAATACCCTTTTAATTTCTGTAAGATAAATAATAAAGTCTCCAGTTGCATTTCTGATTTTAGCTAATTACATCTTTTTTCTTTTTTTTTTAAAATCTAGGTAAAAGGTTGTAATTTTGTTGAGTTTTTCAAAGAACCAACTTTTGGTTTTGTCTATTCTCTTTATTAATCACCTTTGAGATGCTGGTGGTAACATTATATCTTTTTCCAAAAAAAAAAAAAAAAGGTAAACTTAAGAGGAGTTTTGGACAGTTATTATATAAATTAATTTAACATTTGGAGAATATCAATTTTGCAGCTATAGAGACTGAGTCAGTTCCTTCAATAAATGGTCTAACATCTATGTTAGTGTTTGAAATAGTGAATTTCTTCTTCTATTGAAATACTCATCAACTTCTCTACAACAATATCAATAGGTTAGAAGATAGTAAAAAAAATGTTAATGAAACAGATATTATAATTAAATGTACATTGTTATTAAGGAAAGACCTTATGGTCTAATGGTGTCGGGGAAATATAAAAATTGTAGTTTTTACCAGCTCTTTTTAGTGGGTCAGCCAAAATGGATTCTATAACTTTGCCAGAGATAGATAAAACAATTCTAAATAAATAAAAGGGAAAAAAAAGACACTAAAATACTTGAAAAAGGACATAAACAAGAAACCAAGCCAGCTGGTAAAGTAAAATGGAAATTTTACTAATGCAGATTCCTTGATTTTCTTTTAAATTGTAGTTCTACTTTGCTGCTTTTGGTCTGTGGTTGTTGAATGCCCTCCAACCGTCAATCTGAAATGGAGATTTGCAATCCAGCAAACTCCCTCCCAAATCACCATAAACACAAATCAAACTAGAATCAAAACTTTTTGGAAACCCAGAGAAAAAGTGGAGAATGATGTTAAAATACATACTTTTCATTTCCATCAAACTCTGCTTTCCTGATTCCTATTGGAATAGAAGTGTTGAAATCCTGAAAGTGTTCATGTGACAAGTTATCCACAAAACTCAGCAAACCAAATACAACTTTGTAAGATGCCAAAATCATAAATGCTGTTAAATTACTCCCAGAATCTATCTTTTATGGCAAAGTGCAACTGGTTTTAAGTACTGTTCATTGTTTACAATTTCACAAACTTTTTGAAGTTAAATATTTCTAATTTAAGCTTACTAAAGTGTAATAAGCATGTTATTTCAAAAGAAATGCCAGAACACCAGAGATATCTGTGTTGTTTTTCTTCCTGTGTCATTTCTATGCAATTTTTGGCCTCCTCTAACCCATTATTATATCCAGTAAAACAAGATAAAACAACAAAATAAATAGTGCATTTAAAATATAGAGACTTTAAGGAGCGTCTGGGTGGTTAGGTTGGTTAAGTGTCCAACACTTGAATTTGGCTCAGGTCATGATCTGAGTAGTGGGAACGAGCCCCATGTCTGGCCCCACCTCAACAGGGAGTCTGCTTGGGATTCTTTCTCTCCCTCTGCCCCTCATCCTGTTCTCTCTTTCTAAAATAAATAAATAAATCTTTAAAAAGATATATAGAGAGATTTAAAAAACATTCCAGGAAAGAAGTTTTAGAGTAGGAAGAAGACTTACTAAATCAAATTTATTCATTTTATAGGTAAGAACACTGAAATCTCCAAAGGTCAAGACTCGGTGACAGCGAAATTGTTAGTGGCATAGTCAGGGTAAGAGGTGAATTTCCGGTCACCCAAATCAGGGCAATTTCTTAATTGATATTGCTGATTTTCATTTCATGCCTCATACAATCTAGAGTACTTCTAGTTAATAATTTATTCTATTGTCCCCTTTTTGTCTATAGATTATTTTACTGGTAATGTGAGTAAGTTCCATTAATGAAGTTGTTATCAACATTCACGGTGTTTAAATCTGCACTTTTAACTTAAGGCTAGTTAATTCTTTTAAAATTTATATTACTATTTTCCATAAAATGCACTGATGTATTGATCTTTAGTATGATTGGACGGTGATCAAATTCATTATTTAATACTTATGTTCTAACCAACTCCAAAAAGGATATACAAAAAAGGATGACATGAAAGCAGGTATCACAGAATTGTAAACCAATAAAGCATAAGAAAGAATGGAGAGTCAAGTAGTATAAAGACAGAAGAGAGATATGATTATGCCATAAAAACTGATGTATTCTAGGCTTTCCCAACAAAATTTCAATTTGAGCTTCCTGAGAACCAAGGAGAAAGGAGGAACAAAATGGTTAATAGAACTCTCACACAGCAAAAAGAGATTGTCTCTCCTTTCATTTTATCTCAGGAAACTCAGATCTAAAACACACATGACATATCACCATTTTAATGATTCTACTCTTTTCTTTTGTCTGTTTTCTTAGCATGAGCATCCTAAGAAGAATTACTCATGTGAATTTTAAGTAAAAGATAATGAATAGCATAAGACATAGGATCTTTTTTCTTAGCCACTTTATTGTTTTTATTTTAATATCTAATGCAGATGTTTTGTTCATGACTTTCCTACTTAGGTTCTAGATTAAAGGTGTGACATAATTTAAAATCAAATAATTATTGTATATAATCCTATAGAGGCAATTTTGTGCAAAGCCGTGCTAATAAAAGGTGAGTTTGCAGCTTTCTGATGCCATACAATAGTGATTAGAATGTAGATAGCAAAGAATAATTGTATTTTATAAATTTAGATACAAAAGCATAAGTGTAAAAATACACTTAAAGGTTTTCTATGAACAAAAGGTATTTTTCTGTCTAAACATGTTGTACAAAGTTTTGTTTGATCTTTAAAAGTAGAAAGAAACTTTTTCATTGAGTTGAACACTTGAAATTTTCTGTGTCTTAACACATTCAGTTCAATTATTATAAAGTGGGGAAGATAATTTTTTATAATCTTTGTACACCTCAGAAATGTTCACACAATTTTTTAAAAGTTCAAAAGCAATTACTGTAGTACAACAAAGCAAAGGATTTTGAAGATATTATTTCACATTGTTAAGCCAAAAGGAGTTTATGCTTTCAAAATCTGCATCCTCCAACAACTACCATGATGGGAGTAAACCTTTTCCCTCCCCCTAAAACCTCACGTCAACCCCTTACATGTGCTTTATTGGCTTGAGCTGGAAGTTTTCACTCTTTTGCTAAATATTCTCTATTCTATGTCCCATTTCTTAGCCCATGCCTGGAATGTAGGCATGGGCTAAGATCACTAAGACCACTCCTGGCCTCAAGGACTGCTCCCCTACAGGTTACCAGGGCCTTCCGACACACGGATCTTTCCTGAGTCCCAACCCCACACTTGACTCTTTTGCTTTCCTGTGTCCCAAACCAGTCTCTCTTGGTTCAACTGACCCTTCACTTTTCTCACTGCTCTTCTCTGTTGTTATTCATGTTTCTCTTCCCTTACATTGCTGTTTTCTCTTACGGGAACTCACATTTCTGTTCTTGATATCTACAATTTTAACTTAGCAGTTTTATTAAATTAGTCACTTTCATTGCTTAGCTTTTATTTTTTATCCTGATTACTTCTAACTGTGGAACTGCATTCATAACCACTGTCTTTGTCTCTGTGCCGGTTCGCAGCTCACACAAGTCCACATAAAGAGTACTCAAATGCAATCAATACATCCCACCGGGAAATTATTTCTTCCTCCAAGACCAGTACTCCTTTCAAAGAGCTCTGTTTCCATCAGAGGTATCAACATTAGCAATCTCTTAAACTGGAAAGCCCAGATAATGTTTTTCCTTCATATCTTGTATAAAACTACTTTAATATTGTCAATTCCTTCCAAATGTATCAGAAAGAAGAAAATCACACAGACCAATTTAAACCAAATCCCCACAGCTGAGCACAGAAGTTAAGTCTCAAAAGTGATAAACACTAGCTTACTAAATTCCATTTGACCTCTACAGTTGCTTACCCGGACTTTTATTTCATTTTGTAAGGGTTCCATGAATGTTCCAGTAAGGGTTATTCATGCCTTCTTTCCATACAATCTCAAATCTTCATTTTACCCAACTCTTGGTGGACAATCTCAGATACGACTCTATGGAGAAGATTTAAAGATGGCACCTTCAAAGAAACAGTGACCTCAATTCAGGAGCCCATCAAAATTTATTAGTCAAAGATTAGGCCTAGAATCAGACTAAGTTATATTCAAATACTGTTAGTTATGGAAACTTAAACTTTTTATGCCCCAGATGAGTATATTTTCGGTGGTATGTCTCTTGCCTGGAATACTGTAGATTATGCCATAGCTATTAAGAATGTTAGTAAGGAATAGAAAACCCATCCATAGAGGTTTAAACAAATGCAGTGCTGTTTTTGTTACATAACAAGATGCCTCAGGTGAGCAGCTGCTGGTGCTGGTTGAGCAGCTCAGTGAAGTGACACTGACACTGTTTTCTTGGTGGCTCCCGTTGATAGACCTGCATTCCAACAAGAAGAAGCAAGCAAAGGGATCTGAGGAAGGCAACAGACTTCCCAGGATTGCACAGCTGGCTTTCTCTTCAATGTCATCCTTCAGAACTCTCATATGAACTTCTTCCAACTGAAACGTGTCTGCGACCGGGGATTACGTTTACCAAGAATATCATATGCTTCCTTCGGTCCAAATTATGCTTTTTTTCCCCCAAAGCTTACCTAAAATTTCAACTCCTTCATAAAAATGTGTCCAGCTGCTCCTGACCACACACATCCCTAATTCCTGCAGCTTTCCATTTCATTTATAGCAGTCCCATGCAATATACTATTAATATTTCCATGCCCTACTATTTTCCATTTAATGCTTTGTTTTCTAAAAATGTAAGTGTGCACTGAGGGCTAAGAAGGCCATGTTGTCCTCTTTTCTGTCCACAAAGAACAGAACACCTTGCTAGGCACATAGTGATGTTCCATGTGATTTGGGGGTTTCAATTCAGGAAAGCTCAAATCTGAAATTAGGAACCACTAATTTTAATTGCATAGTCCTAGCAAGAGAATTTACCTTTCAAGTTTGTTTTTTCCTCTATAAATGTGAAAAAAAGATAACTCATGCGAAAAATATGAGAAACCAATATAATAAAATGTATCGAACGTGGTATGTGTCTAATATGCATTATTTTCCTTCAGAAATGCTTGATTATAGTTGGTATACACATGGTTTTTACTTACTATGGTGTGTGGAACTTATATATTTAAAAGCCAAAACTCAAAACTTCAGAAATTAATCCCTTTAGAAGTCACTCTATTACAAAAGACAACTTTATTTTCCTTAAGTTAAAATGTATTTCAATTTCGTTTAGCACTTAGTTCAAGGCTATTAAATATGTTATTTTCTGATTATATTCATTTTAGATAGATTTTAGGTAATCATATTACAGCAATCTTTAAAGATAATACCTTTTCACATTTATAGTCTTATTTTGCTATAGTCAGAGCTCAAGGGGTCTTACCTGGAAGCTGAGTTTATCAAGAAAGCACACTGTTTTACTCAGAGAGCATGCTTATTTGTGGTAGAGCGAGAACGAGTATGTCATGGGGGGATACCTAAATTATTTCCAAAGTTTCTTCGTGGTGCTGCCTCTACTTTATAGCCCTACATCTCGTTGTTGGTGTGACTTTTCCATTAAGATTTATTTTTCGGAAAGTTGCTGAAAATCGGTGAGCATAATCCAAATGCGTATAAATATTATTAGAGAAAAAATTAGCGAAGACATATAAAAGGACTCTTTTTAAAGAAAAAGAGAAGTTCCTAATACTAACTAAAATGTCAATAGTTTTCATTTAAATTATATCCTTGCAAAATAAAGAAAAATGAAAATCAATTTTAAAAGTTATATGGTATTAAAATATACATGAAAGTAGATAAAATATTATAACTCCTCACGTTTTTTCATTATCCAGCCTCAAAAACTCAACTGATCATCTAGTTTTGTACATACTGTTTCAATTCTCTATTGCTGCCAAAAAAGAAAAAAAAAAAAACCCACAGAACAAGAGCATCGTAGTAGTTTAGAACTATAAACATGTCTTATCTTATTCTCTGTGGGTCGGAAATTTAGGAGCAACTTAGCTGGGTCATTCTGAGAGTCACCCATGAAACTGCAGTCAAGATGTTGGTTTGGGCTGTGGTTACTTAAAGTATGACTGGGACCAGCGGGTCCACTTCCAAGGCAATCATCTCACATGGCTATTGGCAAGAGGCCTCAGGGGTTGTTGGTAAGAAGATTCATTTCCTCACCAACTAGGCAGTGGATAGTTCTCGTGACATGACCAATGTTTTCCCCACACAGCAAGAGATACAAGAGAAACAACAAAGAGGAAACCATAATGACTCGTATGATTTAGTTTTGGAAATCACACACTGTTACTTCTGCCATATTCTACTTGTTAGAAGTAGGTCACTGCCTACAAACAACACTGGAGGAGAGAGGAATCAATCTCCACATCTTGAAAGGAGGAGTATCAGAGAATTTTTGAACATAGTTTAAAATCATCATTATATATTAGCCACTCTCTGTTCACCATTCCAATGACTTTGAAGGAATTCCACACGACACATCGTCTCATCTACAAATACTTAAAAAAAAAAACAAACAAAAAAACCCACAATGTCATTCTCACAACTGAAAAACATAATTTTTAATGTCATCAAATATCCAGGGTTCAGATTTTTTTTTCATAATTATTTTTTTTACAGTTGGTTTGGTTTGTTTGAGTCAGATAAAAATATAAGATGGAGTTCTTTACAAAGGTTCTCTTGAATGATATGCTGCTTTGTTTCTGCATTGCTTATTGCTCTCTTCATAAGAAACACTCAAGAAAGTAAGGAAGCAGATTTTCCTAGGTTACCTTTGAACCTGGAATTTGTGCTGCCACTTTGGTTATATTCCTAATAAGCCACAGGTGTATACTACAGGAGCGAGTGGAAACGGAGACAGGGATGTGATGACAGTTAATTGTCCATAATCCATTTATCCCAAGGAGCACTTACACATCTGCTACATGTTTAGGTATTTGCTACATGTCGTTTTTTCATGATTTTTGAGCAGACACGCATCTATACCTAAAGCACCATAAAAAGGGAAAATGCTATCAAGGGGCTTTAAAGTAGCAAGACAAAGAAAGTACAGCTTTTTGTGTCTCGGAAATGAATGGCTCCATTCATTTCAATAGGGATTTTGTTTTATTTGTACTGTATTAGGTTTGGGCACTAAACACTTGACTCTCATTTTAGCATGAATCACTTTGTTAAATGCAGGTATTTGAACAAGATAGGAACTACTCAATTCTCCAATCTTGTTTCATTAAATATTTTATAGTGTTATCCTCTATTCTTTCTTTAATATGTGTATATGGATATATGTATGTGTGTTTTATATAGGGGTATGCATTTATAGATAAATCCGCGTATGATGTATATGTTTTATATATGCTCAGAAAATATAGAAGTAGCTCATAAAATTTGTCCTCTGCCTTATCTTTATTATATTTCTAAACTAATTATGGTTTTAGGTCCCTAGTTGCAACAGCAAATTTTTTAAAGTATAATTGCATAAGTATAATTATAAATAAAGTATAATTTTAAAGTATAATTGCATAAATGATATTCAAAATGTAAAATGCTCACAATTTTAAGAAATGAAAAGTTTATAGCTCATTATATCATAGGTGTGTATGATAAATTTAGATTTAATCATATGTGAAGATATAAAATTTAAACTAATAATTTATTTAGAAAACATTCGGAAATACTTAAACATTCTTTGCAGGTGGTTGTTTCCCAAATCAATACATACACACTTTTTCATTAAAAAAGAGTTTTTTTCTGATATTTTATTTTCACTCTATGCATTTTACATTAATAAATACCAATTTTATGAATTGCTAGACGATTCATTGCTACGTGAATTTGCAAGTCCACTATGACAAGGTTTCCATAGCTGATTTTATATTATTTCATAAAATAGCAAGAATATAATTACTAATAAATTCCAACAGACTCTTCAACTTTATTTCACAAGGCACAGCCATTTACGCTGAGAAATGTACACAAGCAAGCCTCCTCTTTGCAGCTGGCAATAAACTTTGAGAGCAGTTGACTTTGTTATCTAGATCCCATTTTTAATGCTTACTGTTAAGTTTTCTTTCTTTCTTTTTTTAAAATTTACAAACCACCAGAGGATGATTTCCTTAAGAATGTTCTCCCAGGTATGTCCAGAATATTAATTAGGCCCATCTATTTCTGTCGGGTAATAACAATGTCCACAGGCTGAATGGACGCTGTGACCTGTAAAAGAACCATTCACATGCTTTAGTCTGCCCTAGCGCATTCTTTCACGAGGGAACATAGACCTTTTTCACAGTCATCTGAAATGTTTCAACTGTGTGTTTCACGTTTGGTTCTTGCATCTCCAGCCATATAGCTTCTCTGCCTCTTTTGGGGAAGACTTCCTTGCTCTGCTCATTTAAATGCTTCTGCCTTTATGACTATTTTACTGCCATACCTATGGGGCTTCTTACTGTATTTGCCTGTAAGTGAAGGAGATTTTAAAGGAATTAAATTTATTCAGACTAAATCTTCTGGGGCATGCAAAGGCATCTTAAACAATTAGCAATAATTAAAAAGCATCTATTCAGACTGGATAAAAGGTAAATAGATTTCATTTAAATATACTAGTTACTTGGTACAGTTTTCCCATTTGCATGTTTTTTTTAACCTCCCGTTGGCGAATAACTCTGAAATAACAAAAGAAAGCGTTGACTTTTGTCAGTTTGTGTAATTTTTTACTCATGAGTGCTATTAACAACTTGCTATACTAAAAAATTTAATTGTCTTTAATTTAGATGGTGCGACTAACACTGGGTATAATAGCATGACAACAATGCCTGAGTAAAACCTGGGTTTGCTTTTTTAATTCTTAATCTGAAATTAGTGTGGAACTGGCTGAAAGATCTATGGTTATTCAACTTCTGATATTTTCCTATAAATTTGATATTTATTTGCCTCAATCAGCTATTTGCTTTGTATCGTGAAAGCGTAAAATGCCTAATTGTTTTCTGAAAGTCCTCCTTAAGTTGTTTTAAATTAGGACTTGACTTGTGATAGTAAGACAAGACAGGTAATATTTTTATTCGAGACATTTATAAGCACCAGCAAGTACATGTTTAAATAGAGTACTGCACGAAAGTAGTTTTCTGTGTGTACATGTGTATAGGAGCAAACACATACACACACACACTGATTTATACAAAAACAAATACACTTAAGCACTTTTGCTCGAAATATTTATAATTTAGTAGATTAGGCAACCATTTATATGATGTGTTTGAGGGGGGCACCAAGTAAGGCATCTAAAATCTATCCCTTGATATTTTGGTTTTATAGTTTCATTCTTGAGAATTTTAAGTAAAACATATTTTTAAAATATGACCAGTTAACATATTTAAAAAATGATAATGAGGCTGGGGAAAAAAATGTGACATGGATGAATTAGACTGGGAGAAAGAAAGAAAGAGACATGAAGCACCAATAAAATTCTGAAAAAAAATGTGGCAGCCCTTCTTTTCCCCCAAGGGCTGTCTAAACTCAGCCATTCCGTGATAGTCAAAAATATGTGTAATAATTTTTGGTGCAAAATAGGACCACTAAGATCAGAGCAGAGTGTTATTGAGAATAAACTTAGAGATTTGATCTCCTATAAGACACTCAACTCCACTCATGTGCAACTGCCCACCTCCTCAAATATTTTGCAAATGCACCATAAATAAGAGATTAGAAATAAAACAGAGGGAATAAATAATCACCTCTGGAAGAGAACAAACAAAATTGAGAGTATAGTCACTTTATAGTGATGATTGGTTATGCAATCTTTAGGTGTAGAAAAAAGCACATTGCTTGAAAGTATTCTCAGGTTTGGGGAAATAAAGTATTTTTTGCATCATGATGAACTGCAAACAAGACTTTAGTCAAAACAAATCTGGGTCTAGAAAACGGCTCTACTAACACATCGTCTCAGGGAGCTGCCCCTCCCCAAATATGAGCCTTTATAAGGAGAATAATAATCCATTCCTTGAGGAGCAGTTGTGAGGATTATGAAATAACCTAAGTGTAATAACACAATATAATAACTATCTCAGGAAAATGAAACACTAAAATGTAATTTCCAAGTAATTAGTCTCATGTAATATTGCTGACAGCAAAATCACTATTTTCTAAATACAGAAAAAGAGCAATAAAGACATAATAAAGATAAAATAAAGAATTTAATGAAAGTAACATACTTAATAACACAAAAATCAAATATAAGTGTTTAGATGACATTTAGAAGCAGACTTCTAAGTCTACCTCAGCATGTGAAGTCCCCGAACTTTACCCTCATACCTGCAGGTTGTGTTCCTTCCTGACTGGCACGGAAGATTAGGGTGTACTCTTCCTTCCATCCTTCTCTGCGATCTACTGCTTGTGCTGCCTTCCGTTCCTTACCTGACTCACAAAATGCACCAAGGCTTCCAGGAGAACATTCTAGAGCCATTTCATCTTTTCAAAATACTTAGCCCCAGTCCCAGGAGTTATTTTGTTTCACAAAAGCCTTATTAATACTTTGCAAATTAACATATTATGATCAAATAACTCTACATTTAATAGTTTAGCTTTACATTCTTAACAGTCTAGGCATTTTTAAAATTTACATTAGTGGAAAAAGCACTTACATCTAATTGTACACTGACATTGTATAATTTGTACTTGCAGATTTTGAAAATAGATTTAATGTGCTTACCTATCCAATAGAGAGTCTCACTATGCTATAATGTTAAAAGAAAAATTTTTTATATAATATACTACTTTATTAGGATAAGACACTTTAAAATATGAATAAAAATGCTGAAATTCAATTATCATTTATGATAATATATGACAAATAAAAACATCTGTCTTGGAACTGTTTAGAAATTACCATATGCAGCATTCATGGAGAAAATTTTAGAAAGATCAGTTACTATGCTCATGATCTTGATTAGGTAGAGAATTTTAAGCATCAGTTCATAAATGAGATGCCAAATAAGGTGACACATAAATTGTGAAATTATTGGCTCAATTATTGGTTACCAAATTTTACCTCATCATAGGGGGGAAAAATCATGTGAAATAAAAAGAATACTTACCTGTGAGATTTGGTGACTTTGAAGAATGCTTGGAAGCTAAGCACAGAGAAAGGAACCACTCAAGGGTATTCAAATTCTTATAAGCTTGGCTAAAAAACATCAGCCTGTCCTTAGGGGATTGCTAGCATTACTGGTAACTAACGCTACTAATTAGCTATGTAATTTCTATGACTTTAGAAAGCCCGCTCTCAGCTAAAATAATAAAATTTATTTTTAATCTAGAAGTTTCCCTAAAGAGATCTGTACAAGTTTGAAAAAAGTATGGCTTTATTAATGAGCTTATAATGACTTGCTTTAACTAATGAACGGTTAACATCCCACATCAGTAGTAAATCTCATTCTCTTGATGTCCAATAATATGATTTAATAGCTGCACTCTGGTATACAGATATTTTTATACTATTTTCTTTTGTGTCCATTTTTAAAAAGCTATTATCATTCCTGTAAGGTAGATACAACCCAATACAGATCACAGTTCTGAAGATGAGGTGACAAAATGAACACAACAGCAAGACTGCTTTCAATTTTATATCATTGTTTTAATCTTGTAAGGTCAACAGAGAGAGCCTATTTTTTATCATAACTTTTCCTTTTGAATTTCATGAAAACAAGCTGTCCCCAAATGTAAAGCGATGATGTGGCAGGAAGGACTTAAGTCAAGGTGGAAATCCTGGTTTACCATATATGGATCCTATGACCTTAAGAACATGATTCTAGCTCTCCTTAAACCCCTTTTTCCCCCCAAAAGAAAGCTCAACAATACTCATATGTTTCTGACTCTAGGGAAATAGGTAAACGACTTATTTAAATTCTGTGTAATATGAAAAGAATATCGACCCTGCAAAGTTGTTACATCCAGGCAATAAGTGAGGCAACTGTAACAGCACTTGGAAAAGGACAAAGTAGCTCAGTAAGTGGTTATGTAAAAAACATTGCGGTACTTTTCCTTGATAGGGCTCCGAGGCAAAACAAGGTTTTGATTAGAGAGACCCAATGTATAAAAATGTTAGGAGCATTGCTCCTTTGAGGAGTCCATTCATAAGGTACCATTTTTGAGATCTTCAGAACTGCCCAAGACTCCGCCAACCAGAGTTAGTTTCTATTATATATTAATAAAAACACCCTGAACTTTCATTTTGAAATAAAATTTATTAAGGAAGAATTTTGCAAATGATCTTACTCAGTTCTTAACTAATAATTCACATGTAAGAAAGAGCAGAGTACTGAACATGGAAGTTCCGCAGATCTCAACTTGTGTCCTGGAGATCAAGACATAGAGCTTGCGAACGATCAAGTAAAAACAACTTAAAATTTCTTTGTGAAAAGGAAAACCTTAATTTCCTTGTGAAAAAGACTGTATATATATATATGTGTAATTTTCTGAATACGGGTTAATTTATATTTTATTTTTCCTTTTAATTTTTAAAAGAATCAAAGAAATAAGGACGCAGAACTTAGGCTTCGAAGTCGTGTTGGAATAAGCAACTTGAGCCAACCCTCCCACTGAGAACAACCGGAAAAGCTAGATAAAACATTTTTTTAAACCTGCTTCAATACATCAGAGAACTAAAAAGGCAGCGAGGACTCACAAGGCCAGAAGTCAGTGAAAGATGGCTCCCCGGCTTGATGACACTGCATTTGTACTAGAAGCATTTGCTGAGCAAAACTGAGCAAAACTTCCATCAGCCTCTAAACTAGGAGGATTGCTCCTGGATTCCAGTGTCTGCCTCGAGGAATGGTTTGGTAAACATCCCCACAAGCACTCTCTGAAATCGGACCCTGAAAGGCGATTATCTTGGAACAAAGGGGAAACTGGAAGTAGACTACCCCTAGCAAGTACCAAAGCCTAGCTTTAAAATATCAAAACCCTGGAGTACAATTAAATTAGTTTGGATTGCAAATGTCCTAGCCACTTACCAGGAGCAAGTGTGAATTCTATTGAGAAGCCTCAGTTATTACAATGACGTTTCATATAAATAATCGATCCTTAATCAAAATTAACTGTAAATTAAAAGGAAACGAATGAATGAGAACGAGTAGAAATGAGAGTCAGTTGAAATACAGTCAGCGCATGTGAAGATAATGCAGTAGGGAGATGTATATTACATGATCTGTAGTTACATGTTTAAGAAGATAAGAAAATTGAAAATGTTGTCGGGAAACTGAAAACTATAAAAAATAACAAAACAGAAATTTTGGAACTAAAAAATACAGTAAATTATATTAGGAACTCAGTGGAAGGTTTAGTAGTAGCTTAAACATATCTGAAGAAGAAAGTTTATAAACCAGAAAATAAATCAAAAGAAAATCCCCAGAATGAAGTCTTAATACTTTGATTACCAATATTACTGCCCACTGCCAAATTGCTTGCAAGGTTAAAGAACAATTAAACAAGAAAACAGAACAAATGTAATATGACTACTGGCCTAGATACAGACACACACAAAGAGAAAGATAAAAATTGAAGTATTCATACATGCATGCCAGTGTTTATTTTTAATAATGAGTTGCCTTCACAACTCAACTGATACGGGATATTTTTTTCCAGGATTCTATTATCAACAGATATACGAGGATAACCTAGAATTTCTAACGTGTCTTAATATTTGACATCTTGAGGATTTATGTTGGCTTTCTGTTTGTCTGTTTGCTTGCCCTTACTCACCAGATTTAGCCCTTAATTAACTACAGTCTCCTCGGGGACAGAGGACTTTCTCTATCGTCTTTCCAGTTACACCTTCTACACTTTGTACCATCCTTAACAGATAATAGGCCCTTGATTAAAGTTGAATAAATACATGTTTGAGTTAATCAATTAATAAAAACAATCAGTCTGAAAAATATATTCTCCAGTAAATTATTTTCTTTCTTTTGGTTTTTGTTTAATACTTCTTTTTGGGGGACTTTTCCATGTGGCCAGCTCGGACTCACGATGCGGCAGGCTCAGGATTGTCAGGTTTCTTGCATGGTGGCTGGCTTCCCCAAGGGTGCTCCTTCTGAGAAAGCAAGAAGGAAGCTACTAGGCTTCTTATGACTTGACCTTAGAAGTTACAGTCATTTGGAATTTAAATAAAAACTTTAAAAATGTTTTTAAGATTTTAAAACAGTGACAGCCATTTCCACTGCATTCTATGGATTGTACAGAGCCTGCCTAGATTCAACCTAAAGGGGACTACACAAAGGTACTAATACCAGGAGGCACAGCTCAGGGGGGCATCTTTGAAGAAGCTCTGCCATCTTTCATAACCATGTATGTCTCATAACATACATAACGTAACATACATAGAGTAACTTTCACACTAGGTTCTAGGTGTGTGCAATAGACACTCTCTCCTGTCATCTTCAGTTTATGTTTGTTGTTCTGGTTTAGCACATTAATTTCCTGAAGGATTCATGCTGTCTTAACTAAAAATAAAATGCCGTATAAAATTCAAAGTATTTCAGGATATACTCACTGAATACCTACTATACGCTAAATGCCAAATGCTAGGGATACACCGATTTTAAAATTCTGTCTTATCTTCAGAGAGCTTAGGATAACGACAGACAGAGAACTTTTTTACATTTCAGTTTTTACATTTCAATTTCCCCTTGCACAGCTCCTTATATAGAGTTTGTCCAAAAAAAAAAAAAAAGTTTTTTTCCCGACCCTCACATTTTATATGGGATTCCCTTCATGCTGAAAAGACACTGTCTTCCAGGTTCCAAAAAGAGTTTAGCAAATGAAACAGTACAAGTGATAAATGTGAACTGTTACTCCTTCTTTCCTTCCCCTATGCGATTTCAGGTGGGATTTATTAAGAGAAGATGTATTTCTTCTTCTGGGTCATGAAGAACATTTTTTTTTATCTGTAACCTCCAAGGAAGCTCATGGTGAAATAGATAAAATGTCAGAAATAATTAAGAAAAATGCAGGGGTATCCAACAACCTAAAATTACACCTTTTGGTGAAGCCTCGTTTTCATCTCTTTGGTCCCTTGACAGATAGAAACACCAACTTATCACATTCTTTAGATGATGGTGTGTTAAATCAATGTGGATGAACTCGTGGTACAGTAAATGGGGAGGATGAAAAAGAAATTCTCTTAGCAAGCAGAGGTCATGGGATCTAGGAGGTCAATATACACTATGCAATAGATACAAGATCTAGGATCTCTCAGAATTGTCTAAAAAGCCTCGTAAATCTCTCTAGACATTTTCTCTAGTTTCAATCATACTTCCATTTTCATCGCCTTTTCACCTACTATTTTCTTTAACCACAAAAATTGCTTTTTTTAAACATATGTTTCGATTTTTCCCCTTCCCTCTCAGTAGTAGTGTTTTCGATCACTATGATAGTAAAATCAACACACAGAGAAAGTGGATTGCCCGTATCAGAAATGTAACACCTCACAATCACGGACTCTCCTTTGTAAAGACCAAGCACATATTTTCCTACCTCCATTGAAATACTCTTACTCTCCATATATAAACTGTTAAAATGAAGTGTACTTAGGAATCAGTTTTGTTTCTGCTTAGCCATAATCAATAGATAAGGATCATTTATTAGTATTCCACTAACTATTTGAAGCACAGTCTACAAAATCTTTGACCTAGTAGACAAAATATCTGCAACTACATTAATCTGCCTATCTAGAATTTTTAATTACTCATTAGTAGCAGTAGTTAAAGTAAAATAGATAAAAGCTCTTAGATATACCAGTGTCAAGCACGCTGAGGAAGTTGCCCACGGTAAGCATAAATTTAGCTCTGCTTTCCCAAGGCACGCATTTTACTCTGGCAAGGTCATCCTGAGACTAACCCTGTCTTTGGATGGGTAAATATGCTTAATACCGAAAATGATAGATATTTCATTTGCCTGAAGATATAAACCACATTCTCCAATATTAGCTATGTAAGTAATAAAAGTTTGTAATTGTCCTTAGCTTTCCTTTTCTGATAAACTTGGATAGGGGACAAGTTATTGGATTTTAGGCTTCTTAAGATGCCAATGTTGCTAAGACCTTATCTGGATAAAAATTCTAATTAATGTAATCTACAATAACAATATTTTATTACATCTAACACATCGAAGTTGCAGTATTGGCTTACAAATGTATTTGTGTATATTTTTCTATAATATCTTGGCTAGCTCACAAAAATTCTCATAAGTGAGGAATTAAAAACTATATCCTTGTGTCTAGAGATACATACCTTGGTTACGTAAGTAAGAATATATTTGCAATTAGAAAATGTACTTTGAGGGGCACCTGGGTGGCTCAGTCAGTTAAGCATCTGACTCTTGGTTTCAGTTCAGGTCATGATCTCAGGGTCATGAGACTGGAGCCCCACATTGTCTGTTTGGGATTCTCTCCCTCTCTTACTCCCCCTGCCCCTCTCCCCCCAAAATAAATAAATAAATCTTAAAAAAAAAAGAAAAAATGTACTTTGAGGTGCGCAAGTCCACATTATGGGTTTAACGTGTTCACCTTTAATTTTTTTTTAATTTACCCCAATGAAGAAGTGAAATCCATTGGGGGAGTTAAGATGGAGGAGTAGTGGGGGGACCCTGAACTTGCTTTTTGCCTTGAACATAGCCAGATTGGCATCAAAATATTTTGAACAACTATGAAATTGATCTGAGGATTAAATTTACCCCAACCTTCAAATTTTTAATTCAAGTTTTTATTTGACAACCATGAGATATAAAAAATTTTGGAACTTTTTAAACTAAATGCATACTTAAAGGACATTTTGGACACTAAAAAAATACATACTTTTTAATAATTTATTTTAAAATGTATTTTTGAAAGTTGATTTTCCATATGCATAAATGTGTACATATATGCTAATGTTAAGCATTCTATTTTATATACATAAAATTCAATATATTGCTATTTGATATTTTTTGCTTTTTTGACAATTAATATATATTTAAGCATATAATTTGATGATTTGATATACATACATATTGTGAAGTAATCACCACATTTGAGCTAATTAACATATCCATCACTTCAGATAGTTACCACATTTTTGGTTTGCTGAGAACACTTAAAATTTACTTTATTAACAAATTGCAAGTATAAGATAGTATTGCTAACTTCAGTCACCTTGTTGTACATTAGATCTCCAGAACTTACTCATTTTGCATAACTGCAACTTTGTACCTCTTAACCAACATTTCTGCATTTATCCCTCCCCCCCAGCTCCTGGACGCTACCATTCTTCTCTCTCCTTATATGAGTCAACTATTTTCGATTCTACATATAAGTGAGATCATGCAGTATTTGCCTTTCTACATTGAGCTTATTATACTTAGTGCAATGTTCTCCGCATTCATTCATGTTGTCACAAATGACAGGATTTCCTTCTTTTCTCAGGATGAATAATATTCCATTGTGTGTGGGGGGGTTGTGTACACACACTACATTTTCTTTCTTTCTTCATTCATTGTCAGACATTTAGGTTGTTCCCATATTTGGCTATTGTGAATAATGCTGACATGAACATGGAAGTACAGAAATCTTTTCAAGATCCTAATTTTGTTTCCTTAGGATTTATACCCAGAAGCGCTCCACAGTGTTCCTGCAGCTCTCTCATTGTAATCCAGAGCTCTCCCAGAGCTATTTTCATTGGAGTTTTGTATTCGTTGTTGTTGTTTTTGTCCAAACAATGAGCATTGGGTTCTCCTAGCCTGCCATCTTCCTGATGTCACCCCTCAATTTACTGCTATTTAATATTGAAACGTCAATATTCTGTCCGATTATAATTATTAAACTATAGTTAAATACACATATCATACACATTGCCATTTTTGTTGCTGTTACTCTGTCTATTCCCCTGCTTTGGAACGTGGGGGATGCTGCGGAATCCAGATATCCCAAAAGGCAGGTTCCAAATGAGTCACCATCTGAGCATATAGTGAAAGGAAATGGTTGTCTTGGCAAATGAAACAGAATTAATGTCCTCAATTCTGACTCTTGTATCAGGTAACATTTTATTTTATTTTTTTTTAAGATTTTATTTATTTATTTGACAGAGAGAGACAGCCAGCGAGAGAGGGAACACAAGCAGGGGGAGTGGGAAAGGAAGAAGCAGGCTCTTAGCGGAGGAGCCTGACGTGGGACTCGATCCCATAACGCCAGGATCACGCCCTGAGCCGAAGGCAGACGCTTAACGACTACGCCACCCAGGCGCCCCTCAGGTAACATTTTAATTCAGTAGTTTGCAGATGTACTTTGATACTAAAAGTCAGATCTCTTATTACAAATGGAAATTTATCAATTGAGTATCTTTTTTTTTAACTGAAGAAAAGTTGATACATAATGTTACATTAGTTTTGGGTGTACAACGTAGTGATTGGAGAACTCTATATATTATGCCATGTTTAGAACAAGGGTAGTCACCATACAATGCTGCTACAAAATCATTAACTCTATTCCCTGCGCTGTACCTTTCACCCCTGTGACTTATTCATTCCATAACTGGAAGTCCAGGCTTCTCATTTCCCTTCTTATTCAGAAGTTGAAACTTTTCAACTGTAATTTTATTGGCTGTACTTGGACCATACAAGACCTTCAATTATTCCAGCTGAACAAGTTTTAATGCACTTTAATAGCAATTTAATCTGTAAAGCAAAGTGTTTAGAAAATTTTAAAATTTTATCTTTTGTGTTTCATTACGTTTTCATGAACTCAAATATTCAAATACTTGTCCCAATTTGAAGTAATATAAATTCCTCGAAAAGAAATTGTAGCATGTAGAAAAGTTAAGAAGAAAACAAAAATTATCTAAAAATTCATTGTATTTATTTTGCTACATTTTATTCCAATATTTTCCTCATGCATCTTTTGGAATGGTACCGTATTATCCTCTTTATGCCAATTACTCTTTCAGGAACATGTTACTAACAATCTGTCTTATCACTATGACAGTTTGTAATGGCAGTGTCCTGCAGTATCAGTAAGCGTCACTATTGTACTCAGTGTATTTGAACTGTTATACTATATTTAATTTGTACTATTGTATTATTTAAACTATTGTAAAATAATTGTATGTAAATCTTTTTACGTGTCCTTATGTCCTCAGAATATCTTCTTATAAGTGGAATGTGGGATCAACTAGTGTACCATTTTGCAGTTTTTCTTACATACTGTCAAATAATTCTCTAGATTCTAAAATAATTCTAGAGTCTGGAATTTTTTCACTGATTTATCACCTTCCATCAAAATAAGAAAGCTCCACTATCATCCTACTCTATTCAGCACTGGGATTTGACAATAGAATAATCTCCATAGGAGCATTTTGAAATTCATTTCTTCATCAGTGAGTTTGAACATATTTTTATACTTTATTGACTATATTAATTTTAAGTAAATTATTGATCTTCAGCTCTTATTTTCTTCTTTGTTGATGTGTTTCCTATTTTTTTCTCTTTTAATTTTTAAGATCAAAAAGTTTTTTTTTTAATTCGGTATAAGTCAAATTAATTTTCTCTCTTGCTAGTGTCATTTTTTGTCTCTATGTTTAGACAATCCTTCCCAAACCCAAGATAAGAAAAAAAATGCTTGCTTTATTTCTTTCTGAGTGCTTCATGATTTTGTTACATTTCACTTTGGTTTACTTTGTGGGATTTATTTTAATGATTGGTTAGAGGAAAAGGCCTCAACTGGGACAGTGCATCTACAGTAGTTCGTTTAACTACCACATCAACTGCATGAGATAGATGTCACTATTCTTTACAGGAAAGAGAGCGAGAGAGATGTTTTACAGATGGTCAAACATCTAGTAAGTGGTGTATTTAGCTGTTATAATCCAGAATAGTATACAAAGTCTTCTCAGCAGCTTTATTGACATAAATTAGCTTTCTACAAGAATTTCCTGGAGTGTTGCCTAATCAGACTTGATTATGGAATTTTGCGATTAGGTAGTTCCAGTCTCTGCATCATGCAACCAAAATGCTTCTTTTGGTTCTGATGAACTTCACCAGATGGCCGCTCTACTGTGTACCACTTTTCACCAGGAACCACTGTTGCCATCTTTCCTCTGGTATCAAACACTACTATCTGTTTATCTACTCCCTCAAGCATAGACCAGACCTTTTTCCTTGTTTTGTATAGGCTCAGGAGAGCAGAGATCAGGAAATAATTTTTCATGAAACTTTGTTGAATGATTAGAAACAATGGAAGGGAAATTCAAAACAGACAACAGTACTACACAAGGCCAGGTGCTCTCCCTGGAATGACCCTAACTTCAATAAGCCGGAGACATCTCACCCCCACTATTGAGCAGACAAAAATCAACTTTATCTCCTGTAGGGGCAGTTCACTCCCAAATCTACCACCACAGTAGGGCTCCAGGCATCTTTGTGTTTCAGTCTAGGTGAGAATAACTCCTGACCCCAAAGGAAAGAGAAAAGTTTTCCCTTTACAAACTCAATTGTTCACTCACCTCCTCACTCCTTGAGTTTTGATTTCCTGCCCCAGCACTGGTCTCTTTATAGTATAATTTAAAGTGGGAATATACACGTTCTTCTGGGGAAACTCCATACTTAAATACATAGACACACATGCCCAGGTCTGGTCTTCTCTGGTCCTACGGCACCAATAAAAGGTCTTGAGACAGTAGTCCAATACCCCCAAGACTAGGTTATGAAGACTTAGGTAATACATAAACAATTCTCAGTCTTCTAGATGAAGTCATGACAGATTTGCTCAGATTTATTTTCATACTTTTCTGATCAGCTATCTAAAATAATTGTGATCTATTCTGGCTATTTTCATCTGTGTGGAAAAGCAGCCCCACCACCCCCAAATCAATGACTTAAACAAATTTATTTTGCTCACAAGTTTGTCTATAATTTATGCAGGACTTAGTGTGGCAAACTAGTCTCTCTGTTTTGTGTTGGCAGAGATGGCCTGATTGCCGGGAACTAGAATCATCGTAAGGCTTATTCACTTACGTGTCTGGCAGCTGTTGTTGTCTGTCAGTTGGGATTTTGGCTGAGACTACCAGGCACAACACCTATACATGATGTTTTGATGTGGCCTGGGATATTGTGTTTGGGTTCAAAGGGTGAGTGTCCCAAAAGGCAGAGAGCCAGGTGGAAGCCATATTACTTTATGAGATAGAATCGAAAGTCATGTAGCATCATTTCCACCACATTTTATTAAATCGAAACAGCTACAAAGTTCCATCTAGTTTCAAAGAGATGGGAAATAGACTGTAATTCTTCACTGAGGGATGACAAGGCTCTGGAAAAATTTGTAGGCCAGAAATAATGTTGTGTCCGATTTTATAAAACACAACCTGATGCAGTCTTCCCTCTGGTTACAAAATCCACATTCATCCCACATGTAAAATAATTTACCTCCCCTCTAAGGCCCCCCGGATTTCATCCCATTACGGTTTCAGGTTCAAATCCAAATTTAAATTATGTTCACTTGCATAGGAGGCTCCTCAGTGGGTAGTTCTTAAATATCAGCTCCTTGAGAATAGTTAGTCTCAATTAAAAAGACAAACTGTAAACTAAATAGGTAAGTTATCAGCTCCCAACACACCCAACAGTCAATGGCAGGACAAGTATTATGTGACCAGGGGAAGCACTCTTATTCAAAAAAGAGACCCATCCCAATCTCTGGTCCACTGTGAAATCCCGGAAGGTGTGTGTTGACAGTCCCTTGAGTGGTGTTTATGTAATAAGGGTAAAGAGGGTTAAAGGGATTTTTATTTATTGATTTATCAGCTTCTTGATATTTAAAATGTATACAGTGAGGGGCGCCTGGGTGGCACAGCAGTTAAGCGTCTGCCTTCGGCTCGGGCGTGATCCTGGAGTTATGGGATCGAGCCCCCCATCAGGCTCCTCCACTATGAGCCTGCTTCTTCCTCTCCCACTCCCCCTGCTTGTGTTCCCCTCTCTCGCTGGCTGTCTCTATCTCTGTCGAATAAATAAATAAAATCTTTTAAAAAAATAAATAAATAAATAAATAAAATGTATACAGTGAGCATTCATTTATGGATAATTTTGTAATTATAATATAAACGTGTTTCATTAGGAAAAAGGTTAAATGAGGAATTCATAAGGCAAAAAAATAGAATCAATAATCCAAACACAAAAAAGATTTGAAATCAAAATGATAAATATGACAAATAAATTATAAATATAATATAAATTAAAACCTGCTTATAATTTTAAGTGTGTGTTTTGAATATGAATATAGCATGACTATATGATAAAAACAAACAAGTATGGTGTCCATTTTTTGTTTGTTTGTTTAGTTTTGTTTTGTTTTACTTTATGTTCTCCTGGCATCTACTGAAGCACTAAGAAATAAATGGGACCGACATATTTTGTGGAGTATAATATAAGCTATTTAGAACTCTTGAGGATTGTGCAATCTGGGTAAGCTCATCCCCAGAACAAGTGATTATTCAACATGAAATTATCAACATTTAAAAATTAACTTTAATTTAAATGAAAATATTTCTAAAATAGAAACAGTCTCTTGATTTTTTAAATACACCCTTGCTCAGTTAGGATAATTAGCTTTATTTTATTCAACATAAATAAAAAATTCTCGTATAATTATAAGTTTAAAACCGATTGAAATATGAAATTCAACTTTTTCCATTATCTGTTTCTATGAAACAATGATTACCATCCTCATTGAACGGTTAAGTAACTGAGAGATGGTCTAACAAGCCAAATAGAGATATGAAGGGAAAAGTGGAGTACAACATACATAGGCCTGCATGACATTTCCAACTCTGGGTTTTGGAAATTAACACATGGACATAAGAAAAAAAAAACAAAGTATGATGGCCAAGATTATTTTACTTTATCCCCCTGGAATCTATTGTAGGCAAAATAAATTATAAAATGAAAGGTTGCTGTAGTTTCTGAAATTTTGAATGCTATCACTTTCCACTAATATACGTAGATTGGGTTATGGCAGCCCCCGTGTAATTGTTATTCCTAATTTTGACTTTGAAGCTGGATGACTAAGTTCTGGGCACTGTGAATTAAGCAAAAATAAATCATTTCAATAAAATACCTGAAATAAATCATCTTTGAGCAGTAACTCCGGAGGCTTTGTGGTAAGTAAAAGTCAATTTGAACTTCGCCTAATTGGTTTTCTTTGCGGGGGTCTTACTTGCTTTGTTCATGTTTTGTACTGTGTTCCAAACAGGTATTATTGCAAGGTGGCTGGGGCTAGAATACATGGTTTGTGACTGTGTGATTACATATTTTGTAAAATATTTGTGTCAGAATTCTTAAAGCACCATTTTGTAGTGAGAGTAGAGACAGTAGGAAATAAACTCTCATTCATCCTTTGAAATTCCGTTTTCCAAATGCTTAGTTCTGGAAAGGAACCGAAGTCTGTATTTTATTTCTGAGGTTTCTGAATTCTCTTCTGAAATCTCTGATCCCAATCACACACTGGAGAGTAATGGGCAGAACATCTCATTGCAAATGTATATTCCTCAACCCTTCAGTGCCCACTGAATATCTGCTAGACGGGCTTCATAGGACACCAAAGCAGAAAAATAGCCAACCTGCAAGATCCTCGGAAACCTTAAAAACAACAATGGGTAAGACAGTAATTTATGTACTCAATGCCCCTCTGTCCTATTCAGCACATTTCGTAGAGTAGCTCATTTTCTAAAGCACTTTGAGAGGTCACCTTTAATGAAATCAAAGCTTTTAAGGGGAAAGGACTGATGATATTGCAGCCCTGATATTCTCTCTCTACCAGATGGGCATGGCGTTAGATGCTTAACTTAGCACAGTGTTAGCTGCAAGATGCATGAGTTCCAAAATGATTCTAAGTGTTCATTTAACATGAGGCTTCCTTTGAGAAAAGGCTGCCAGTGGTGCATAATTGTGCCAAATGTGCAGTAGTTTCATAATGTGGGCTGTAATCCACTAGGAACTAAATCCTGCTATTACTCTCTTTAGGGAGACTTCTAAAATTCTGCTCTTCTTATTGTGAATAGTAACCTGGAGTAGTTAGAGGTTACTGGAAATCTCCTTAAAAAATTGCTACACATGCATTGAAGCTTTCTTAAAGGAAGTCGCAGTAATGCATTTATCAATTGGGCTTCCCTCCAGCCATAAGATGGGGCATCCAACATATAATTTCTTCTTCTCTAATAAGTCACTGTTTTATTTTTTATGTACTATGCTTTAGTTTTAATCTAATTGACTCTTAAAAATTAAATCATCATTGCCTTCTTCAATAACTGGAATTTTTTTGTGCGTCCTGACAGGGACCATACTTATTTTCATGGTGCTGATGATACAATGGAATCTGGCCTATGAAAACGTGGATGTGTGCAGAAGCGTGCCTTTCCCATGAGATTTCAATTCACCACTCACGTATTTGTACTTGTGAGTGTGTAAATGCTTCTGTATATGTGTGTGTGTTGCAGTGTTGACATTCACCTATCTAAGGAGCAAACCCAGTAGCCATTTCCCAGAGCGCTGCCACATTCCGTTAACTGTTCAAGCACGGAGTGAAGAGTTCCTTATCGAACTGAACCAACCAGGGGCCTTTAAAGGAAGCAGAATGCAATTACCCAAATTGAAATTTGGCCAGGACATGGGAGCTAGTGACTCCACTCTTCCAGAAAATACCAGGAATCTGGTTTTATGTCCTATCTGAAAGTTGATGCCTACAGTCAAGAAGTGTCTTGCTTTCACACATTGTTAGGTAATCCAGAGCTGAAGCTGCCATTAAATAAATAAATAAATAAATAAATAAATAAATAAATAAATAGACAAATTGTGAAATGGTGCAACCAGTCCTCATAGGGGCTGTTGTTGTTTTACTTTTTAAAAGAGAAAAATAAGGATTTTGTTTTTCTCAGAGCAGTTCACAGTTGTGTGTCTTACTTCAATGACTAACATATTGCCTCTAAGTGCCTATGATTTATAGGAAAATTTACCCTATCTCTTACCAAAGCAAAACAAGATAAACAATAATTTTGTTCTGTATCTTTTCATATAATTTTATCTAGAGATAGTACATTTAAAGTTTCTGATATTAGTAGAGCTTCCATATATCATCAGGTAATTAAAGTATTAATGAATTTATATGAAAGGATTTTAGTAAAACAGATTCAAGATAATAATTCAGAATGATCATTATTAATAGGGATAAGATGCATGGTAGGTATCTAATTATCAATTAAAGAGTCTTCATAATATTTAGTGGGAAAGAATTACTTGGCAGTATTTAATTATGACCTAAATATATTTCAATATTCAATATATTTCAATTGAAATTTCTAAAAATAACACAATTTCAGCATTTTTTCAAACAGACCTAATAAATGAATAACAAATGCATCTCTTAAAAAGAAAAAGGCTTAAAGACTTTTTAGTAGCCTTAATTATTATAATAAGATTTGGTTCTTATTAACTAAGGAAATATTAAAGAAAAGGTAATTCTGATGTTAGTTAAAAGGAATGATAATGTAATTCAATTTACAAGGGTAATAGTTTTCAGTTTAAGTTTTATGTTTCAAATATCATACAATTATCCAAGTGTCTCTACTTGTGAGTGGAATTTATTTTCTCATTTATCTTTATACTCATAGAACTAATCCCAAAGTTACTCTTAAATGTACTGCTCAAGCTTTTCTATTTCCGTTTGGGTCAGGGGGTCAGAACACTGTTCTCATGAGGTCAGGGTCGTCCTCATTAGCGTTGCTCTGTTCTGAGACCACCGATTATGCCTTTCGTCCTGAGAAGCCTGGGGTGCCTGCAAGGAAAAGCAGATGGATCCGGAAAAATCTATCATGGGCATAAGTGCCCCGACTAATGGCAGGTCAGGACTGCCATTTTCATATACAAAGAATAGCATATTATTATTCTTTACCTTCTACATTCTTCTTAAATTTACTCATTAAAAAAAAAAAAGACAAAACCCCTACCCTGCCTGTATCAAGCATGCACCAAAACAAAGTTAGCATATTTTAATTTAAAAATTATGTTTCTCCAATAATAAAGGAAGACTTTTATAAAAGTATTGCATTTGTAAGATAGTTTATTAAATAGATCTAATTAAAATTTTTTCACAGAAATTTAATGGCATGGAGAAATTCTCATAATCTAATTTTAATTAAATTATGCTCATAATACAATGTTGAATTGTGTAGGAAATTTTATATAATAAATCTATATTATGATTCTAATTACATTGCTATGCATTAATTGTATATTATATATTCATATTATGTTACACTATTAATATATAATATTAATATATTAGTGATTGATATATAGTATATGTTATTATATAATTAATATCACATATTAATTATAATTATATTATAAATAATTATAATTATATTAAATGCATTATAATACATGATTGCAATATTATAATTCCAAAATAATATTACATATTATTATATCCCTGAGGAAACAACCTTCATGAGAGGTAAAACCAACACACAAAAGGCAGCAGAAGCAAGGGATGGAATGAAAGGAGCAAGAGGGAGAAAGGGAAGAGAAAGGAGGTCACGAGTGACGGCAAATGACATAATTTGACACCCTGGATCCGAGTGTGTCAAAAGGAGACTGATTTAGTCCTAGAATTTTAATTACAAAAAAATTATAAAGCCCTCCTTTTTTTCTTAAGTTGATTAGAGTTAAAAACTCAAAAGATTCCTTATTAATACATCCGATATTTGCCTCAATTAACAGGTATTTAACTAAAGAAATAAGTTAAACAAAACTTCAAAATTGAAAGCATCTGTGTTCATGCCTGTAGAGTGTTTCATGATTCCAGTGTGTATGTATATCTTACAGGGAGAAAAAAGAGCTCATTTTATTAAAAAAAAAAAAAAGAGTTAATAATTTTAGGATTAAATTATTTAAAAGTATTGTTTAATGATAAATAAAAATATATAATAGTAAAGGCAACCTATGGAATAGGAGACAAGATTTGCAAAAAATGTATTTAATATAAAGGTAAATATCCAAAACATGTGATGACCTCATATAACACAATAGCAATAAGTATCTGATTTAAAAATGCACAGAGGAACTAAAAAGACATCTTTCCAAAGAAGACATCCAAATGGTCAACAAGTACATGAAAAGATGCTCAACAGCTTTAATCATCAGGGAAATGGAAATCAAAACCACAATGAGATATCAACTCACACTTGTAAGATTGACTCTCATCAAGAAGATGAGATAACAAGTGTTGGTGAGGATGTGGAGAACAAAGGAAAACCCCTCTACATTGTTGGTGGAATGTAAATTGGTACAGCCACGTTGAAAAACAGTATGGAGGTCACTCAAAAAATTAAAAAAAGAACAATCATGTTCCAGCAAAACCCCTTCTGGGTATAAAACCAAAGGAAATGAAATCACTATCTCAAAGATATCTGCACCCCCATCATCACTGCAGCATTATTCACAATAGTGAAGATATGGAAACAATCAAAGTGTTCTTCAACAGATGAAAGGATAAAAATGATGTGCTGTATATACAAATATATATGATATTATTCAGTCATGAGAAAGGAGGAAATCCTACCATTTTTGAAAACAAGGATGAACATGAAGAACGTTAAGGTAAGTGAAATGAACCAAACAGAGAAAGACAAATACAATATGATCTCACTTATATGTAGAATCTAAAAACAAACAAACAAACAAAAAAGTTGAACTAACAGAAACAGAGACTAGGACCATGGTTGCCAGGGGCTGGGAGGTGGGGCGAGATGGGGAGATGCAGGTCAAAGGGTATAAGCCTTTAGCCATAATATGAATAAGTTCTGGGGACCTAATGGATACCATAGCTGTAGTTAATAATAGGTATTGTATATTTGAAAAGTGCTAAGAGAGTAGATCTTAAGCATTCTCACCACACACACATAAACAAGTAACTACGTGAGGTGATGGATGTGTTAATTAACCTGATTGTGGCAATCATTTCACGACGTATCAAATCATCATGTTGTATACTTTGGATAAGTGCAATTTGCTTGTCAATTGTACTTCAATAAAGCTGGGGAAAATAGAATCAAGACATTTCATATAGTATTGTTCCTTATATATAAAAATAAGAGCTCCAAACTTACCCATTTATTTGGTGAATGTCTGAGCACTTACAGAGTGACACACACTGTAGACACTGGAGGCACAAAGAGAAGTCAGAATCCTCTGGCAGCCCAGGAAGAGAGTGTAGCCTAGAGGGATAGAGAGAAAAGTGAAGGTCAAGAAGCAACTCTCTAGTGCTCACACTGACAGGCATCATGATCGAGATGACAGATAGTAGAGAGATCGATCCATCAATCGATATAGAGCCAGGTCCATTTGATACGTACATCATAAAATACATTGTTTGTCTTTGTAGATAGATAAGCCAGTAATGGCTCTTTCCTTCCATATCAGAGGTCTTTTAAAATCCAAATATATTTTAGGTGGAGCCTTAAATAGGTTTCAGATACCGTGACATTCCAAAGTGAAGTTCCCATGAAAATTTTCTTCTCGTTTCCTCTTTCTTCTTGACTGGACATGGTAAAGATCAGGAAGGCCCCAGATGGACAAAGCACGGATAAAGAGCAGTTTTAGAGGGTGGGTAGTTGTAGAAGATGTCCCGGGCCATTCCTGGCTGCTGCCTTGTGCAGAAAAACTGCCACAATCCTGAAAGTCACCTGGAGACTGTAGCAATACTCTTCTGCTGTGCCTGACCCATTTGGAAGCATATGTTTTCTCCAGTATAAAGGACTAAATGACATCACTCCCTAGGCCATTTAGCTCCTTCCTCAGTCTAAGACTGTCTAAATTCACAAGTCAAATAGTGAGGGTCCATGACGCAACAGATCTCTCTACTGCCATTTTCGCTTTGACAATATCAGCCAACGTTTTGGATCAAGCTTACAGGTTTCCCCTCCCTGCCCGATAAACCCATCCAATCTGCTTTCTCTTTCCTTCTCTCCTGCTGCTTAGGTGCTAGCAAATTGTGACAGTGTATGGATACCTTGCTTCCGAAACTAGTGAACAGGGGCCCCAACTCTTTAACTTTCAAAGCTCTAGCTGAGCTTACAGAATTGTCATTGTATGTTAAAGAAAACCTCCAGGGAAATTGCTCTCTAGAGGATTTTTGTAAAATACTGTACTTACTTTACTTAAAGGGAAGGTAACCCAAGCAAGAATAACAGAGCATTAGAATGAGGAAAATGAATTCTAGAAACCACAGTAGAGGAAACCCTGTTAGACTGTAAACTGCTATTTTAGTATGTTTTGTAGGAAAACATGATTAAGTCGACTAAGATTGAGTTGCAAAATGGGGTGGAACCAAGCTTGTGTGGGCTGATACAAAATTAGGGGCGGTCCTCTTAAAGAAAAGTCATACAAAATTATAAATAAAAAGCTAGGAATTAATGTATATTAATTTAAAATGAGAAAAAAAATAGCATTCAAAATCGTCAAAAAGCTGACCAAAAATATAGCATACACCACAAATAAAGAGGCCCGTGCAAACTTCACTGGTGTCTCAGTAATCCCTTCCTGGTTCCAAATGATTTTCCAAGATAATTGTAAGCAACTCTCCATTCTCAATTACATCATCTTTTTATTCTAGTGCTTTCTTTCATGCATGTCTTCTCTATTCAGGTTTAAATGTGTTCAACATCTGCCAGCTTAATTTTTAACAATTTCCCTATGACCTGTATCCCACTACTAGGATTACCCTAACATTCTGCAACCAGACTTCTGTCTGACATTGTTTCTGACCCCCTCTGACTCAAACGCTGTCAGAAACCTGGCCTTTTACCTTCACCAAAACGTCTCTTGCTAAGAGCTACCTAAGGTTAATGACGGCCTTAATATCCAAATAAATCCTTACCTTCACCTAATTTTTCTCATGATTTTATTCTGTTAATATTCTCTTTATCTGAAACACCTTTCTCTTGTCTTTGGTTGGGCCACACTCTGCTTGTCTTTTTCTTTTCTGTCTGTGTATCTTCCCAGTGTATCTTCCTCTGCTAAGTTATCAAATGGGGGCATTTTCCAAGCTCAGGCTTAGGACTCTTTTCTTCTAACATATTTTCTGAGAAATCTCATTCAAGCCCATGGTTTCAGTTGACATTTATGGAGAGAAGACCCACAGATTAGTATCTCAAAGCCACACCTGCCCCTGACACCTCCTTTTGGTATGTCAACCCATCAAATGGTGGTGTGATCTTCCCCATGAGACCTATCCAGGCATCATTATCTGTTCAATTCCCAGGACAGCATTCCATGCACGAGTCAACTCTAACACCTCCCTTCCTCTTACACTCAAGTCTAATCCAGTATGAAATCATGCCAGTCACACCTCTTGAGTATCTCCCCAGTTCATCCATGGATCCTCCTACAAGTGCTTTCACTCTAATCAAGTCACTATCATCTTATAGCCAAAGAACAATGATAGCCTACCAAGAATCTTCCCTTAGTCACCACAGGGTTGCCAAAGGGATACTTGTAAATTATACACCTGATCGTTCACTCTCTCTTAAATACTTCCAGTGATTATCTAGTAAGCTTAGGATATAGACGCAGATCCCTTTGATGGCCAGTAACATCCTGCTTGGTCTGGCAGTGCCCCCTCCACTCAGTCTCCATGCTCAAGCCTTCCTGGCCATCTTCCACTTACTGAGTCCGGCTGTACTCCCCCATCCAGTCTTTGTGCTCATGAATTCCCTTTGTTTGGAATACTGCTGATTTCCCACACATTTATGGAATCTCAGCAAAAATAAAAACAGGAACAAAACAAAAAAAAGCCCTTCCTTGGGAAAGCTTCCCCAGATTTGTACCTACACACCATCACCACCACCACAATGGATCTGGCTTCCCTATTCCCTACTGTAATAGAACACCTTTCTTTTCATGATTAGCCACTAATTTAGTATGTAATTACATATTCATATGATGATTTGTATCTTTTACTCACTTGAGGGCTTTATGAGAGCAAGAACCAATCCTGTATATACCTGCCACTGCAGGTATATATCTCTGCCACCTAACAAATAGCCCGGCAGAAACAAATTTTTTCAGTGAACATGAATAATGTTGAATAAAGTAGGCCCTCAACCCTTACCTCCAATAGAAAGTATAGCTCTGCCTTAAACAGACAAACAAGCAAACACAAGAAAAACAATGAACCGAACAACAACAACATAAACCCAACTTGGCAAATAGCTCAACTCAAGAGAATTGCTCCAGCTCACAGCTTCAGTCCTCTATACTAGCTTTTTTGGATTCTGAAGCTTTTGATATCTCTACGTGGCTGGTCTTTCTTTGGTTTCTTTGACTTTAGAAATCTCTCTTCATAGCATTTATTTTTCTATTAATTAAAAACTCTCACAAAATACGAATTCTGTCAATGTTGCTCCTTCACCAGTATTTGTCTATAGCTTGAAACTCCAGAGGCTATGCCCACTGCCCAGCCTGGGCCCTGGTGCTCTAGGGACGAGGACATCTCCAGGTTTCCTCTGTGCTCAGGAGACATATCAGACACATAGAACATGAGAGTTTCCAGTTGGTTCTACCAGCTTGAATCACTAACATCAGCTCTTCTTAGATTCTATATCATGCTTTAAATACATTTACATCCCCCTTATGCCCCATTATCAACAAACTGCCCAATGTACCCTTTACTAGGATAATATATTAATGGAAAGTATGTTTTAATTTAAACAGAGACCTTCTGGAAACAGTATTGTTTTAGAATGATATCTTTCAGCATCCTTTATTTGAAGTTTTTTGATTTTACCTGTTGAGACATATTGATATATTTTCTTTAGCTACCTAAGATAGCTCACATAATAAACTAATGCTCTCCAATAGTTAATGTCAATTCTACAAGATTCTCCCAGAAAAGGGTATACTTAAAAAATTGAGTTCATTGAAAGTCATGGTGGGTTGTGTACTGTACAGAAAATAAATAAGATACTGCATCCGCCTTAGATCACTTCCATCTGCTATTAGGGAAGTTTAACTATGATGAAATAGGCAAAGTCTTCTAATTCATCAAGAACTTCATGAGAATATTTTAATGACAAATCTGCACATAAATTTAAAGGATCCTAGATATTAGACTAAAGACCCCAAAAAGTGTTGGGAAAATTTTTCATAACTTCATGATTTAGTGGGACTAAATCAACAAAATGGTTTAAATAGGCCTTCTGAGAAAATAACCACTTTTTAAAATTAGTCATTCTAAACATCGGTCTATGGGATAACGTTGTGTTTCAAAGTAGCATACAAATGTTTATTTTGAACATTACTTATTCCCTTAACTATCTACAATCGATAATAAAATAATAAGAGCCTTCATTTATTTGAGGACCTATCATGTGCAAGATGTTACACTAAGAGCTTGAAATATATTAACTCACTTATCTCCTTATGTATATGTGTCTCCATATTTATTTCCTACATATATATGTATCAAGGGGCACCTGGGTGGATCAATCGATTAAGTGTCTGACTCTTGATTTCAGCTCAGGTCATGATCTCAGGATCATGAGATCGAGCCACTCATTGGGCTCTGTGCTCACCAGAGTCTGCTTGAGAATCTCTCTCTCCCTCTGCCCCACTCTCACCCCACCTCACTCTCTCTCTCAAATTAATTAATTAATTAATTAAAGTACTTTAAAAAATAATTATTTGTATCAGATAAACTGCTCATTTTACAGCTGAGGCTATTGGAGTTTGGTATTGTGCTCAAGATTACTTAGCTAGTAAGTGGCAGTGAAGATTCAAAACAAAGAATTTGACTGGTGGTTCTCAACTGGGGACACATTTAGCAATGTGTAGAAACATTTTTCATTGCCACTACTTGGAGGGTACTACTAGCACTTCAGGAGTAGAGGCCAGGCTGCCGCTGACAATCCTACAATACACAAGGCCCCTCCCAACAACAAAGAATGTTGAAAACGTCACTCTTGCTGAGGTTGAGAAGATCAGTACTAAATAAACCAAGATCGCTCAGGAACACTTGACAAAAATTAAAAACTTTAAACAATTAAGGGTACTTACGTTCTCTATTACAGGAAAGGTGGAATTCAATGATCAGACAGATCAAACATCTATAACACATGGCCTGCCGCTAACAGGCTGAAATGGACAGGGCCACCGTGCCTAGTCCAGCTCTGTGAGGTGGCCTTCAGGGCCTCACGGGTCTGCCTATGTGTTCAGTCACATCTACAATCCCAGGAAGTCTGTTAGAATTACAGGGTGGGGTGGAATGAAGGCTGTATCAGGGACAGAAGGTCACGATGAGGCACTAAAATCTATTTCTGGGTAGAATTAGAAACTCAAACTTTAGAGATTAAGGTGCCTCTGAAACTGGAATAAAAAAGACAGATGTTAGAATTAGAGGACAACCCAAAAAAATTTCCCCAAGTGAATCACTTCCCAGTTGCTCAAGAGGCCTTAAAGGGCATGTTGATGAATTGACAAATTCAGAATCCATTAATAATGAGGATTGACTATAATAAATATCTCACGGGGAGATTCTCAAGATTATGTAAACATTAGGAACCTCATCCTAACCTCTCTGCCCCACCTTTGATTTACCGTACAGTTATTCTTTTCTTAATAGGTCCTTACAGTGACAGTGGCAAAATAATTCCTAATTCCATTGTTCCTTCTATATTTATTAGTCAGCACTTGACTGTAAGGAACAACGTTCTCCTCTCTTCCTACTTATTTATTTATGTATCTGTTGTTATCAGGGACTCATGAAATCTCATTTTATTTAATGAGTCATAACATGTTACTATTATTGTTCCCTTTTTTCATAAGAAGGTCATTTTAGACTGTGAAATCACCAATAAAAGAGCAGAAGAATATGAAAAATTTAGCATTAAATTGACCATGAAAAGATTGCTTCTTTGCAATATGAAAGCTAAAAAATAAGGCGGAACATCTCCTTGCTTGACCTCAACTGGGACTTGCCCATCTTTAAGAGTTAATTCTGGAATTACGAATAAATTTTGGCAAGTGGCAAATTCATAAATACAGAATCCATGAACAGTGAGGATCAAAGCCCTCACTGTCCCTGATAAATTTTTATGATCAGGGAAATACTAATCAAAGCTCTCATGAAATAGTTCAGCTGATTTTCCCTGTATTTGTCATAGTTCTGGTGATTTGCCTGTAGATATTAGACAACAGTACAGTATCATTGGTCATCATTTTTTAATTATTTAAATTTTTAACTTGGTCACAAAATACTTTAATTAGGATCTAGTATCTTCAAGGCCAGTGGTTCTCAAGTAAGGATATATATCAGACTTATTCATAGTTTTATAAAAATACAGATGTCTAAGGCTTACTCCGTACTTACTGAATCTCTTTACATCTTATTCCCAGTATATTCTTTGTGTATTATGTATATAATGTCCCAGAATTATCCTCTATAAAATTATTCTCATCTTGTTTTATAAATTAGGTGTAACATTCACTGACTTTTTGAAAATGGGCTTAATCAGTTATCTCTAGAGAGACTTTATCTGCAATTATTTTTGTGATGACTTTATTATCATGTTTTGCACGCCACAAAAACAACCCACATTTTTGTCACTTATAGATTCTTATGACGAACTCTCATTAATTCTTTCACACTTGAAAATTTCAGTAATAGATTAACAATAGCAATTAAGTCTCTGCCTTCTACAGTCTTTGTTTTACTCTGATGATTGTCTCTGCTATAAGCTACCAGCGTTTTACTCATCTGTTGTTGGTAAAGACCGTGTCAGTTCATCAGAAAAGGACTATTCCAGGGACTTCACACTATTGACAATTCAAAGAATAGACTCTTGCATAAAAGCTTCTGATGACATCACTTAGACAACTTTCAGACTGGGCGAAGTGAAGAATAAAATAATTTCATGAGAATTGTAACCCAAATCCAGGGAAAGATAGCAACTTGATAGACCCTGCTTTTATAAAAGAAATGAAACATTTAAGAATATTTCCCATTGACCCTCTCCAGAAGTTCCTAAGTCTTCTGACTTTTCATGTTCATTCAGTTATTTACCTAGGCTCAGTTAGAATCTGTCCTCATTTCTACCAAGATAATTAGTCATGCAAGCATGTCCCCATATAGGGCGTTAAGAGTTTTAAGGAACTTTTAAGGAGCTATGATTGACTTTACCTATAAAATTGATGCCTACAAAGTCCCCTCAGAGAGACTGGCCTGGTGCAGACTCTAGTTACAGAGTCCCAGTGTTACGGATGGTAAGAAAGTTCACTTCTTGGCATGCCAAAAAACTTAAGGATTTTTTGGGGACTTGAAGAGAAGAAAAATTCATCCAAATGTGTAGCTATTGCGGGTGAAATCTGGTATAAAGAGGTTTTTTTGGCTTGGTTTCAACACTCTCATGTTGAAGCCATACCCTCATAATAGAAGCCTTTAAAATCCAACCTGAGATTCCTGTGACAATTTGCAGAAAGAAGTTAACTTTGTGGTTGTTCAATACTGTATGGGTCTGGATTTTGCAAAATAATCTTGAGAAGGCATGCATAGTGAATTAAGACTCTGGGGCATATATACAAGTAATCATGCCAAGCCAACTTTATATTGCGATCAAGAATAATCTTTCTTTGAGCTTATTAAGGTCACAAAGGAAGGGAAAATTATGGATAAAAGAGATCACTAGATATTTTTTCCATTGAAATGGATAAAAGAAATCACTGGGTATCTTTTCAGTGGAACATTATAGCTTCTGGAGATTAACTGATCCTATAAGAAGGTGCACTTTATTTTTTCTTTGACCAGAATATTTCACAACTTTGTAGAGATATACATTAACTTCTAAGAAAGTAATACTACTGCAAATAATTTCTATCTATAAAGATACAAATGTGTCTGATAGAATGCATTTGACCGATGCACACTGACCTGTGCATATTGACTGATTTTCCTAATTTTTAAAATATTTTATTTATTTATTTGTCAGAAAGAGAGAGAGAATGTGTGTGCATGAGCGGGGTGAGGGGCAGAGAAAGAAGCAGGCTCTGCACTGAGCAAAGAGCCCGATGTGGGACTCGATCCCAGGACCCTGGGATCATGACCTGAGCTGACCGCCTAAGCCACAAAGGCATCCCTAATTTTCCTAATTTTACATCCATTTCTAAATTCATTTTAGTATTTGGTTATCTTGCAATGAACCTGTGGTACTTGAGTTTTCTTTGAATCAATTTTGCTCCCTCATCAATTAATAAGTTAAAATATTTCACACGTGTTCATTTTATATCATATGATAATCATGATTTCAACTTTTTTAGAAAATTATCTTCTAACATTTCTTATTGAAGAAAAAAAATAGTTTTTGGAAATTGAAAAGACAACCATCTACTGCTAAAGCAATATAACTGGAAAAAACATATTTGAGTTAAGAAAACTAGCTCCATGATATTCTCATGGGTGGGAAGTTACTTGTTATCTTTACTATTTATATAATGTATGAAGTTTTCATAACTTTGAGAGCTTATCATCCTTACCATCATAACATGTACAGAGGAGTAAATCTTTTTGATGGTATGAGCACAGGAATTTTTAAAAAGCCATCAGTGAGACTTCAGAATTTGAAGATAGAAAATATTTATCAAGTGTACATAAAAAATAGTGGTAAATGTGTTTGATGGACAGATAATATATATTAAATAGAATGAAAGACACATATTTAAAATGAAGCCATGAAGGTACACTGCCAGATGCAAATGTTTATGATAGCATAGATATTTTTATTTGGGAAAACATCTAAATCATATTCTCCTAATCTAGGAAAGAAAGGATAAAGTGTAACAGAGCCTTAGAGATTTATCAGTAATTTCAAGGATAGCATGTGCAATGGCGTGCAAGCACTAGAGAGCCTGATGTGGAGCTTGGGTCCAGATAGTGGGAGGTCCTTTGACACTGAAGGACAATTGAGCTCACGGTCTCAACTCTCAAGGTCTTTTGCCTGTGTTTTAAGGGCAGCGAGGCATCATGCTCTCCCATGGCCATCCATGCTATGGTCTTGCCCTTTTTGTCATTAATGATCAAAGGCCAACTATACAAAAATTTGCATATATGCATTTTTATTTAACTGCAACTGACAAAAAAAAACATGTTTGAACTTCCAACAATTTATTCACTGATATTGACCTATGCTAAATATCTTTGCCATTCATTAATGCATTGGTTAAGTAAGTGAGATATATGTGCCACTATTTTAATATCCACAGTCTTGTTCTGTTCATGTCCTCTAAAACAGTGAGACAGTCTACATTAAGCATAATCACTGTCATGTACTTCCATGGGGTAGAATGTGAGGTGCGGGGAGGAGTCTTGTATTCACCAGGAGGAGAGGACAACCAGACTAGCACAGGGTGAAAGATTCTGTACGTGAGAATTTTTGTTCCATTGTTACAGGATAGAACTAACTGAAATGGAGAGAAAACAAGTACTTAAATGATCTCAAAAGGAAAAGATGTGTATGTTATGGGGGCAGAGTTCTAACTGAAGGAACAAAATTTTCCTTTAGAAGGAATAGCCCAGAAATCTCAATTGGCAAAAGTTAAATTATATAGATATTATTAAATTTGAGAAAACAGAAAAATCTAATAAGATAATGAGTGAGATATACATTACAAATATTTCTTCAAGTCATTTGGTAAGTTTCTCAGGGGGAAAAGAATCATTGCTAACAAGACATGTTGTACATTTATAACTTTTCCACGACTAAAAAACATTTCTTAAAAGCACTTCCAACACTATGGGATGTGACTAATGAGCCATAGGAATTTTAAATTAGACCCCCTTGTCTTCTTAGTTAAATTTAGCACAATTTACATATAAAGATAGATAAGAAACTAGTCAGCTAGAGTAAAAGGACACACAATTTTGATGGCTGGAAACCTATTTTAGAAAGATGGTAGAAAGTTTTAAATATGCCAAGAGGGATTTTTTCTAGAAATGAAAATCTGGGGAAATGGGGAGGCAGAAAACTTAGATTATCTTGCCGATTCTCTGGGACCAAATGAATAGACTCTCTTGAGATTCTAACTGGGGAGGAAAATAGAGAACTCATAGACCCACACCTCAGCATGAGGTTTATATGAAGTGGTATTTATCACATGTAATTTTAGTAGGGTTTCTGCAAATACAGATCAGCATAAACTCTAAGGATCTACCAACAAGAGATAAGATAATATCCAATTTTAGAATGCAACATGATTCCTGGGGATTTCCTATCCACTTTTAACAACTGTATGTGAATTTTTTTGTTGTTGTTGTTAATGATTTTTTTTTATTATATTATGTTTTTTTTTTT
>NC_048223.1:2117241-2129119 GCF_002007445.2 Ailuropoda melanoleuca
TTTCTGATAGCTGAGTAATATTCCATTGTATATATGGACCACAGCTTCTTAATCCAGTCATCTGTTGAAGGGCATCTCGGCTCCTTCCATGATTTGGCTATTGTGGACAATGCAGCTATGAACATTGGGGTGCATATGGCCCTTCTCTTTACTACGTCTGTATCTTTGGGGTAAACACCCAGTAGTGCAATGGCTGGGTCATAGGGTAGTTCAATTTTTAACTTTTTAAGGGACCTCCACACTGTTTTCCAGAGTGGCTGTACCAACTTGCATTCCCACCAACAATGTAGGAGGGATCCCCTTTCTCCACATCCTCTCCAACAATTGTTGTTTCTTGCCTTGTCTATCTTTGCCATTCTAACTGGCGTAAGGTGGTATCTCAGTGTGGTTTTGATTTGAATTTCCCTGATGGCTAATGATTTTGAACATTTTTTCATGTGTCTGTTAGCCATTTGTATGTCTTCATTGGAAAAGTGTCTGTTCATATCTTCTGCCCATTTTATGATTTGTTTATTTGTTTCTCGTGTATTGAGTTTGAGAAGTTCTTTGTAGATCTTGGATACCAGTCCTTTATCTGTGGTGTCCTTTGCAAATATATTCTCCCATTCCGTGGGCTGTCTCTTAGTTTTTTTGACTGTTTCCTTGGCTGTGCAGAAGCTCTTTATCCTGATAAAGTCCCATAAGTTCATTTTATCTTTTATTTCTCTTGCCTTTGGAGATGTGTCGTGAAAAAGGTTGCTCTGGCCGATGTCATAGAAGTTGTTGCCTATGTTCTCCTCTAGAATTTTGATGGATTCCTGTCTCACATTGAGGTCTTTCATCCATTTGGAGTTTATTTTTGTGTATGGTGTGAGAGAGTGGTCAAGTTTCATTCTTTTGCATGTAGCTGTCCAATTTTCCCAGCACCATTTATTGAAGAGACTGTCTTTTTTCCACCGGAAGTTTTTTCCTGCTTTATCAAAGATTAGTTGCCCAAAGAGCCGAGGGTCCATTTCTGGGTTCTCTATTCTGTTCCATTGGTCGATGTGTCTGTTTAATCAGACAATTCTGTAACATTTTGAAAAAATCTGATGTGCTAGTGGAATTTGCATTTTCATTGGGGTAACAGACAAAGGTAATCTTGGATTGCTAGGGACATACCTATTGCAAAGCTGAGTCTGAATAGGTTTTAGAATTTGAGGGCCATATGGACTTGTAAGCATCTGGAAGGCAGGTCATAGAAGAATTGGAAATAAGAAGAGATCAAGGAGAATACTGAGAGCGAGCCAAAGATAACCCAGGAATTATGAATGTTTCGTTTTCCTTCTTAAGGTGCTGCTCCAACTCTTTTAAAAATAATCATCTCTTTTTTTGACAAGACCTTAAACAGATACATACAATATTGACTGGATAACAACTAACTTGTTCTGGTTGAAGTGGGAATGGAAGCAACATTCTAGCTCTAGGAGCTGTGCCTTCAGCAATCATGTTCAAAACCAATAGTTTTGAGAAGAAAATGTAGACAGGATAATAAAACCACAATTGGTGGAAACTCAGAGCACTGATATAAATATTCTGAACGCATGAAATGGAAGGAGTTATTTGTGTTCTAAAACCATGTAGTTTTGCAAGTACTCACATTTAGGCATAATTATCATGCAAGGCTGACATGTAAATTCTAAGGTGGTAGAAGGAACAGGAGGTTGGATAAAGATGAAAAACTGAACATCTACCTTTCCCCAGCACAAAATTATTCAGTGTTATGGATTGAAAGTTTATGTTCCCTCCAAATTCATATTTTGAAATCCTAACCCCCAGTGTTGGTATTAAGACGTGAGGACTTTGGGATGTAATTAGGTCTTGAGCATAGAGCCCTCAGGAATGGAATTAGTGCCCTATAAAGAGACCCCAGTGAGCTCCCTGTCCCCTCCCTTCACGTGAGGAGGTAGCATGAAGACAGCCATCTGTGAACCAGAGAGTGGGCTCCCACCAGATGCTTAATCTGCCAGCACTTAGATCTTGGACTTCCTACTCTCCAACTGTGAGGAATTTCTATTTGTTGTTTATAGGCCACTGGTCTATGATATTCTGTCATAACAGTCTGAACTGACCAAGACGTTTTGGTTCTTCGAAAGCAGATATAAAGTTTGGGGGGGGGGCCCACTGAGAAACATTGCCTGAAAGCACTTCCAACACTATGGGATGTGACTAATGAGCTACAGAACTTGATTGGGATAAATGTAACATCGCGGGGAGGAGGGAGTACTTAGAAGAAACTTTGAGGAAAAATTCTGAAAGAGAGAAAGCAAAGAAACAAAGCCAAAAATATCGACACAAGACAGCTGTGGGGACAGAAATGGCTCAGGCTTCGAAAACCCATGTTCAACACGACAGTGAGCAAGCATCAGCCCTAGCGGAGTCTCAAGTATTAATTGGAAATAATTAATTGCAATTCAGAGTAGCCAGGCTGCATGACCAATTTACAGGTGTTCCATAAAGAACTGTTGGAGAGAGCAATGGGGAGGAAATAATAGAAGAATGAAGAAGATTTTTCATTACTAGAGAAATGGATCTCAAAGTAGAAATGACCTACATCCTAAATTTTTAAAAAATAATTTGAATACCTTGATTATAGTTTTTCCTCAGAACTATAAAATCAACATCCTCTTGCTGTTATGAGCCCAAAGCAGACATCTACAAAGAAAAAGTAGACTATATCTACACCTCCCCACTCCAATATTATCACCTGTGTTAGCTAGTGTTAACATGATGTATTCTTTAGTTTTCACTACGCTCACTAAAAATAACATACACATACCAACCTGGAGAGTAATTTTCCTAATTTCTTAAACAAAAATGGGATCACATTATGCCATATTTTCCTGTCATTTTTCTTTTTTAGTATTATCTGAATATCCCCCTGGATCCATTGATAGTGCTATAAGGAAGATGTTTATTCTGCCTAAAATATTCTTTTCCATTAGCCTTCATGAGGCTTTCTCAGTATGTTCGGGTCTTAGTTGATCTCCCTATCTATCATTTTCTATTATATCACCCTGTTTTACTTTATTCTTAGTATACAATCACTTTCTAAAATTATTTATTTATTTCCTTGTTTATTTCCCATCCTCCCTAGTACGTGGGTCATAAAAGATACACTTTACTGTAGAACTTGCTTTAATGTCAACACTTAAAACAGGACATGAACACTGTAGGTATATGTTAAATGTTTGTTGAATGAATAATGAATAAGCTCATTCCTTTTTTATGGTTGTGTAGCATTTCCCAGCATGACTGTACCTTAATTGATTCAACCTGTCTCCTATTAATTGACAATATAGTTTGCTGATTTATTTTTGCCACTTAGAAAATGCTATAATAAACATTTTTGTACATATTTCCTTATATATCTGTGGTTTTATTTCTATTTGATAGATTCCCTAAACTGAGATTACTTGGTTAAAGGTTTATGTGTATGTGTGTGTCTGTATGTATACGTATATATACAAATATGTATGTAATATAGTAAGTATATGTAAATATATATTTAATTTTAATAGATGCTTTCAATTTTGTTGCAAGGGGCTCATAGTATTTCATCCTTCTGCCAGCATGTATAAGAATTTCCATTTCCCCATCTTCTCATCAGCACTAGGCACTATATATTAAACACACACACACATAATTTTGCCAAATGCACTTACTAAACAAACTACCCTGTCACTTATGTTTCCATTCCCATTTTCCTGACTGCTGGTGAAATTAAACATCTTTTTATATATTAATATCTCTCTTCCATTGGCATTCCCTCCTCTGTGACTGGATGGTTTATATTACTGCCAAATTTTATGGGTTTTTATGTACTTATCAATTTATTTGTTGCTGCTGTAAATATTATAAATATTTACTCTCAGTCTTATCTGTTTTTAGACTTTGTTTATGGTATATTTTTCCATGTAGAAAGTTCACATTTCTTTGTAATCAAATCTCTTAATCTTCTCCTATAAAGTTTCCTTTTTTGCTTCTGAGGTTCTCCCCACCACATCGTTGTAGAAATAGTTTCATAATTGTTTTGTGAATATGGAATTTCTTTTGTGTTTATGTCTTTAACCCACCTACAATTTATTTTTGTAAATGGTGTAATAAAATAATCTATTTTTATACAGATGGGTAGCTAATTATGTTGAATGTATTTATCAAATAACAGGAATGAAATACCATCTTTATTATATATTAAGTTCTTCCCATTTATGCATTTTGGATATTTTTTCAATCCCATTAATCTATTGTCTATTCTCGTCTCAGTAAGTTTGCTAGGTATACAAATTTTGATTTTTGAAGTTTTGCAGTATATTTTAAATCTGGTTGGGTAGGTCCTTCCCCATTAGCCATCTACTTTTTAAAATGTTGGGCAATTTTCTATTGAAGTTTTAAAATATATTTAATCTTTTTTAGTAGAGATTCTGATAGACTTAAAATTAATTTTATGTAATCATTTGAAAGGTTGACGTTTTAATGATATTGAGTTGATCCTGTGGTTGGCTTCCCGTCATTAATTACTCCTTCTCATGGCATGAACTCTAATTTGAATTCAAGCATTCACACATCCCCCATACATCCCATCAGCTTGGAGAGATGCTGCACCCCTCTGTGTCTGTAGGATGGGGGCATGTGACACACGGTAATCAGCATTATCCCATCTCCTGGCCCATATTTATGGACAGACCCACAACCCAAAGTGGGCAACGAGGCACAAAGAGAAAGTATGTGTGGGCTTTTGAGAAAGAAATTTCTTTATTTCTGTAAAGGAGCTCCCATACGTAACCTACTCTTTCTTTCTCCTTCAAGTTGGTAAGGAAATCTACAACCCTAAGGTTGTTGGCAGTGCCTGGCAATCCCCAAAGGAAGCAGAATGAGAATGAAACTGACCAGATAGAGACAGAACAAAAATGCAAAAAGATACATTGAGCCACAGAATTTAACTCTACACTTCCAATTTGTAAACCAATAAATCTCCTTCACTTGTGCTTCTTAAACTTCAATGTGAATTAAGAGTCACCTGGAAGGCCCAAAACATAGATTCCTGGGCCCCACCTCTCAAGATTCTAATTCAGTAGTTCTGGGGTAAACCCTGAGAATTTGCCTTTCTAACAAGACTGCACGCAGGTGAAGCTAATAACGCAGCATGCTCACTGACCACATTTTTGAGAAGCAGTGCCCTGATTTGTTGCAGTCAGCTTGAGTTCCATTTCCTTAATTTGCAACCAAACACATCCTAACTGTGACGTCATCTAGGAGCGGTTTAGGTTTTGTTACGGTCAGGTTCCTTGTCCATCAGTAAAATTTGTTTATTTATTTATTTATGAAGCTTTATACTTTTCTTCATCTAGATCCCTTTTCTTTCGTGGTTAATTTATTACTTGGGTAAGAGGTTTTGTCAACTAGCATAAGCACTACGTTAGTCCCCCCTAACTGGTGAGGGATATGTTCTAAGACCCCTGCTGGATGCCTGAAACTGCAGGTAACACTGAACCCCATATAGATTGTTTTTTCCTGTACATACCGATGACAAAGTTTAATTTATGAATTAGACACAGTAAGAGATTAACAATAACCAATAATAAAATAGAATATTTATAACAATATATTACAATTAAAGTTATATGAATGTGGTGTTTTGCTATCTCTCAAAATATCTTATTGTTCCTGTACTCATCCTTTTTCTTGTGATGATGTTAGATGATAAAATGCCTACCTGATGAGATGAAGTGAGGTGAATGGCATAGGCATTGGGAACTAGTATTAGGCTACTAGTGACCTTCTGATGCTGTGTCAGAGAAAGATCATCTGCTTCCGGACCGCCACTGACCATGGGTAATGGAAACCTCGGAAAGTGAAACCACAGAAGGGGGCAGGGGGAGACTTCTTGGTACATTTTTTTAACCTGTATGTAAAAACATATGTTGAGCATGGCATATATATGTAATATATATCTATAGTTTGGGGACTCTTATTAGTGTTCAGTTTCCTAAGATGATAATAAGAGATGGTTTGCATTATAATCTCTTAGATTTTCAAGATATAAAATCTGTCACATTCAAGATCCTGGCAGAAACCAGTCAGCACACTAAATTTTTCACAGATGAAAGTTTAATGGGCTATGTACAGAGAACTTAACATGTTTAAAGGAACATGGTTGAGATGGGGAAACATTCAAGTGAAAGATCAAAATAGATATTTTTCATACCTGAAATGACTCACGAAGATTGTTTTCATGAACGCCCAAGGCACCTGCGTGGCTCAGTCAATTAAGTGTGTGACTTTGGCTCAGGTCATGATCTCGGGATCCTGGGATGGAGTCCCATGTTGGGCTTTGCGTTCAGCACAGAGTCTGCTTGAGATTCTCTCTCTTCTCTCCCTCTCCACCCCCCCGCTTGTGCTCTCTCTTGATCTCTCACTCTCTTTCAAATAAATAAATAAAATCTTAAAAAAAATAGTAATGACCCCCAAAAGGGAAAATGTTGGGAAAAGATGGCTAGAGGAAAACAATTTCATAAAATGAATAACTGAATCTAAGTAATTGAGGGCACCATTTAAAATAATATTCTCGTAATATTCCAAATTATCACAACACTTAGTGTTGACAAGTGAGGAGGATGAAGAAAGGTAGGCAAAGTTCCCATTTTATGGTAAGGAATAAATTAATATGGCTAAATCTAAATAACAGCAGAAAAATGAATTGAAATATGTACATTAAGATTTTAAAAATACACACAAAGCAGAGAGAAGTAGGATTTACAACATCAGCCCACAAATGAGAGAAAAAGAAACAAGTATGCTCGATGGTTCAAGTTAAAAGAAGATAAGAAAAACATAAAAGAGCAGAAGAGCATGGGTGATACACAACAATATGGTAAGGAAAAATTCAAACATTAGAATACATACACACACAAATGGGTTAAATTCTCCAAGTCGAAGTTTTTTAAAAAGGAATTATAAGGTTTGGGTTTTTTTTTTTTTCCAAAGAAAAGAGGAATATCTATGAAGTAATGCAGTAGACTAAAAATTAATTGATGATAATGAAGAACTAGGCAAATACCAACTCAAAGAGAGCAGTCATCTAATCATGCGGATTGGACAAAAGAGAATCCCAGGTAATGTTCATTAAAAAGGAAAAGGAGGACTAAAAATTAATTGATGATAATGAAGAACTAGGCAAATACCAACTCAAAGAGAGCAGTCATCTAATCATGTGGATTGGACAAAAGAGAATCTCAGGTAACGTTCATTAAGAAGGAAAAGGAGGGGCGCCTGGGTGGCACAGCGGTTAAGGGTCTGCCTTCGGCTCAGGGCGTGATCCCGGCGTTATGGGATCGAGCCCCACATCAGGCTCCTCTGCTATGAGCCTGCTTCTTCCTCTCCCACTCCCCCTGCTTGTGTTCCCTCTCTCACTGGCTGTCTCTATCTCTGTCAAATAAATAAATAAAATCTTAAAAAAAAAAAAAAGGAAAAGGATATACATTGGACGTGATAAAGCTAGAGGCCCGTAAAAAATATGTCAGTCATGAAACTGCCACATCGCTTTGGAAAATTTTAAAGTCTAAAGTGTTACAAAAAACCAAGGGAAATTGGCAACTTCACATAGTGGGAGAAGTCAAGTGATTAGGTAACTAAAAATTGAGAAGGATTTAAATCGAAGGTGGCAAACATTTTCCCCAAAGGGCCAGGTAGGAAATACTTTAGACCTGAGGTTAAGTGGTCTTTGTCGCACAACTCAACTTTGCTGTTGTAATGTGAAAGCAGACAGACATAATACATAAATGAATGGGCATGGCTGTGTTCCAATTAAACTTTATTTTCAACTGTAAAGGAGGAAAAATAATTTTCCCTCTACCTTTATGAGTTCTGGGCCAAGATCCCTATAATAAAAGATTGATTAACAAGAGGAAAACTAACAGAAGTTTATTAACTTCTTACATATAAATCAGAGATACCCAGGAAAAGTGAGTAATTTTCACAGAAGTGGCTTAGAATTCAGGATTAAATGTCATCTTAATAGTAAAAGGGGGGGCTTGTAGTCTCCTTAGGGAAGAGTAAATTATTTTTAAGAGAGAGTAGATGGGAGGTATGATAATCTGTGACAAAGTCTGTCTGGGCTAGGTGTCAACTTCTAGTCTCCTCTCGTGGAATAAGAGTCGATCTTCCCTGGTCAGTGAAAAGTCCTGGGGAGGGGATCTACGACAATCAGGTTCCTTTTGGAGAATTTATCTTTAAGCAAATAAGGGAAGTACAGAGAAAAGCTCTACCTGCATGTACTATTTTTTAAGTGCCCAGAGTTCAAAATAATCAATGTGCCAAAGTGCATATTTTGGGGTGGCATGTCCTGAACTCCTACAGTCTTATTTTGGGGTGGCACATTCTTCTACCCTTCGTGACTACAGATGACACAGATTTGGCCTATGACTGTAGTTTGCGAACCTCTGATAGAAATTATTTGAATAGCATGGCAAGGAAATGATCTATACACATATAAAGCAACCACTAAAGAAGTGAGACTCAAGAACACAATTAGGAAGCAACTTCTTCCATCCCAAATCACCACTCTGTTGGGCTAGTCTTCCCTTTTCCTAGGGTAAACGCTCTCACTTTTCTGATCACTCTCACCAACTAAAAAGTCCTTCAGATACTTTGAATCATAATGCGCACTCAATTCAATAACTAAATGTCCAGTTCAATGCAATAGTTGAAACTCGGAGCACCTGTCTTGATGGGAAGCCTGCAGTGGGAAAGCAGGGAGCATGGTTGACTTCTGTAGTATTGTCCTAGCTTGGGATTCTATTTCTTTTCCCTCCTACTCCCTGGGCTCCTCCAATGTGGAAATAGGGAAGGGAAGAAAATTAAGGCACAGAAAAAGGCTTTCTTGATTAGTGTTGACTCTGGCCACGGAAGGTATTGACTCTCAGTCTTTCTTTCAAGGATGTTGTGCAGGTTCTTCTGGAGACACCCAAACACTGGGTCCCTTGATGCAATGAAAAGCATACCATCTTGAGTGTGACTGACGATCCAGTCTTGGGTTCTGTTATGCTTCTGGCCTCTTTCCACAGAGGTCACCTCACCCAAAACCCAGATAGCAATCTTGAACTTTTCCTAAAATTAGCCCAGCTGATTTTTTCCCTATGATCCACACCTGGTTGGGTTTAAAGAATGTGAGTTCATGAATTGTGAGCTAAATTCCAATCGCAATATCTTGTCTGCAGCAGTGAATGAGGATTGTTTAATTGTTGTATCTATAAAAGCTATGGTAATATGGGTGTGGGTTGCAGAAAGAACATACAGGTGCTGATAACACCTAGGATTAACACATTAGGATTAGTTTACATATACCCAACCATAGCCAAGGGTCTGAACAGGAACCACACTCCTGAGGAAACCAATTAGAGAAAAGGAGTTCCTTGCTACGGGTGGGAATAAGGCATTTTACAGTTCAAAGGCACTTTTCTTTCACCCCAGGGCCCCAGCTGTTCCTCTGCTCTCCCAACACTGGAGTCATCTGGCCAGACAAGTGCAGATCTCATTCTGACTAACAAGGGTCATTGTGTGGGACCCAATTCACAGTGATGGTCTAGACTGCTGCTGGGGAGAGAAGCTTGCCACCCAGGGGATAGAGGGACTTTACCAAAGTACTACTGAAAGTAATATGTATGTGCTATGTGCATTAATAGGAAGACTTAATTTGAATTGATTGAATAATTTTACATTAATATCTTTTTAGGATTATAATCCCATAGAAAATATAAGTAGTTTGAAAAGCTTGCCTTTGATCAGTTTTCACATGTATGACAGTGGAGTGAATGTCACAGCTCAACGGCAGCTTCAGTCCACTCCCTGCACGTATAGCCTTTACCATGAGACATGCACATCTTTGACCCTCTGTCAGTGGAAATTCTCTTACCATCCACTTTAGCTCTCTATTCTGATGACACAAGGAGCTTCACACAATTTGCATTCTTGAAATTTCTCAGGAATGTGTCTGATATTGTAAGGAACACATACCAAGCTGTCTGGGTGGTCTCAGGAAAGTCTCTTTCGCACTAGACTTTATGTAAATTTGAAGCATTTCTCATCCTTCCACAGTGGGGTGGGTGGTACTCAACATCCGTCAACAATTCTCTCCCAAAAAAGCCTCCCCCAACTCTCTTTACTAACCTATCTCTGGCTGATGTCTGGGTCTGCAGTTTACAGGAGCTGGACTCTTGGTGGGCAAGAATTGCAAAGCTGATTCCAGGCCCTTCTTTGCAGGAGTTACATAACTGGATAGAGCCCCTCACGGTAAAACATGAGAATACTTTCTGCTCAGTTTTTGTGACATCAGCCAGACCTGAGGTAGAAAGAGTTCCAATATAACATTGTGTTACACAGAAATTGTTCCATATCCATGGAAATTTCATTTTAAAAGACCATGTAATCTTTCACACAAGGGAAATCTCAGTGAGGACCCCAAATCAGAAATCACTTAGGGTACATTTCAGGGAATAAACTGCAAAAATAAAGGCAAATATTTATTTAGACATCAGGAAGACTTCTCTAAGTAACCCCAGGTTAACTTGGGAGATGAAAGCTAAAATTAAATTCTAAGTAGAAATGAGCAATGAGAATACTACATGGTTCATCATGTGAACATGATTGAAAGCATTTATTAGAAAATAAATAGAACTAAAATAAGTGTAAAGATGCTCTGGGACAGAAATTAAAAGACAGGTATGGCTGTTGCAATGTGACGTCAGATTACACCTGCACACGGTTGTCGTAGCAACAGCTGAACTAAAAAAGGTGGATTAAGGGAGAACATGAGATTGGGTGCCCATGGAGTTGAAACTAAGCAAGATTATGAGACAACATTGCTCTTCTTAGACACCCAATGGGATAAAATGCCATGAGAATTACTATATTTGGTCAGCATTTTCTCCCATTCCCTTCTTGAACCTATTGCACAGTTGAAAATAAAACCAAACAGAACACACAAAAGTGAGCTTGTGATTGTATAAAATGGAATAGGCTTAAGTAAAGGGCCAAACAGACTGCAGTTAAATGAAATGCTGATGTCTACAGTTAAGTAATTCCATCCTAATTCATTTCGTTGTAATAAAACATTTAAGCATACACATTATGGATATAAGGTCACCCACTGTTTTGAGTCTCCCAAAAAGAAGCTCACAGCTAAGTTGTAAATTAATTTAAAGGGTTTTATAAAGTTGTAAATGTTTTGCTGAGCCTTTAGAAATGTTCCATGGGAAATTACTAAGAATGCAATAAAAATATTTTTAACAAGCTTAAACTGGCAATTTAAATTTTTCTAGCACGAAAGATGTTTATTTTTCAAAATCAGCTCAGCATCAGAATTTTTAAAGATTTGAATCCATTTAAAAAAATAAAATAAAGTAATATTAAAATATTGTTGCTTTTCTCTCCCTATTTTACCCTTAGTAAAAAATTTCAAATAATTCAGGAAAACAAAACTGATGTATACTCCTTTAAAAAGGTCCACCTGATTTTTGAGTTTTTAAAAAACGCTTAGGTCTATTTTATGTTGATTTTAACTGTGTCTTATTCACACGTTTAAAATATCCAGTCAGACTCTACTCAGTTTTTGATTACTGTTTTTATTAATTCTTTCCAAATACAACATTGATTGTGGTAACAATGCAGTACAAAGAAATCAGTCCCATCCTGCCGAAGAATCAAATTATAAATACATTGTAGAATTACACCCAAATGCAATAAATAATTTAACTAACTAATAATAAATGGAGTAGTTCAGATTCATTCTCTTTTTCTCCTCTCCCCAGATTGGAAGGGGAAGGAAAGGAGAAATAAATTCTACTGGAGGAAAGGGGGATCA